>NC_092271.1:208310-383310 GCF_036320965.1 Panulirus ornatus
ACCTCGCAGACGCGGGAAATCGGGAATAGTATGAAAGAAAGAAAGAATATATATATATTTATATATATATATATATATATATATATATATATATATATATATATATATATATATATCATATATTTGTTTATTTTATTTTGCTTTGTCGCTGTCTCCCGCGTTAGCGACGTAGCGCAAAGAAACAGACGAAAGAATTGCCCAACTCAACCACATACACATGTACATCTCAATGTACACATATGTATACACACATAGACATATACATACATACACATGTACATTATTCATACTGGCTGCCTTTATTTATTCCCATCGTCTCCCGCCACACATGGAATAACAACTCCCTCCCCCCTCTTGTGTGCGAGGTAGCGCTAGGAAAGAACAACAAATGCCCTATTCGTTCACACTCAGTCTCTAGGTGTCATGTAATAATGCACCGTAATCACAGCTCCCTTTCAACATCCAGGCCCCACAGAACTTTCCATGGTTTACCCCAGACGCTTCATATGCCTTGGTTCAATCCATTTACAGCACGTCGACCCCGGTATACCACATCATTCCAATTCACTCTATTCCTTGCACGCCTTTCACCCTCCAGCATGTTCAGGCCCCGGTCACTCAAAACCTTTTTCACTCAATCTTTCCACCTCCAATTTGGTCTTCCACTTCTCCTTGTTCCCTCCACCTCTGACACATATATCCTCTTGGTCAATCTTTCCTCACTCATTCTCT
The DNA here is from genome assembly GCF_036320965.1 of Panulirus ornatus. NCBI lineage: Eukaryota > Metazoa > Arthropoda > Malacostraca > Decapoda > Palinuridae > Panulirus > Panulirus ornatus. The sequence goes on from NC_092271.1 coordinate 209,043, forward strand.
CCTTGTGACCAAACCATTTCAAATACCCTCTTCTGCTCTCTCAACCACACTTTTTTTTATTTCAACACATCTTTCTTACCCTTACATTACTTACTCGATCAAACCATATCACACCACATATTGTAATCATACATCTCATTTTCAGCACATCCACCCTCCTGCGCACAACTCTATCCATAGCCCACACCGCGCAACCATAAAACATTGTTGGAACCACTATTCCTTCAAACATACCCATTTTTGCTTTGGGAGATAATGTTCTCTACTTCCAAACATTCTTCAAGTCTCACAGAATTTTTGCCCCCTCCCCCACCCTATGATTCACTTCCGCTTTCATGGTTCCATCAGCTGCCAAATCCACTCCCTGATATCTAAAACCCTTTACTTCCTCCAGTTTTTCTCCATTTAAACTTACCTCCCACTTGACCCTCAACCTTACTGTACCTAATAACCTTGCTCTTATTCACTTTTACTCTTAACTTTCTTCTTTCACACATTATCAAACTCAGTCACCAGCTTCTGCAGTTTCTCACATGAATCAGCCACCAGCGCTGTATCATCAGCGAACAACAACTGATTCACTTCCCAAGCTCTCTCATCCACAACAGACTTCATACTTGCCCCTCTTTCCAGAACTCTTGAATTCACCTCCCTAAAAACACCATCCATAAACAAATTAAACAACCATGGAGACATCACACACCCCTGCCGCAGACCTATATTCACTGAGAAACAATCACTTTCCTCTCTTCCTACACGTACACATGACGTACATCCTCGATAAAAACTTTTCACTGTTTCTAACAACTTGCCTCCCACACAATATATTCTTAGTTCCTTCCACAGATCATCTCTATCAACTCTATCATAGCCCTTCTCCAGATCCATGAATGACACATAGACATCCATTTGCTTCTCTAAGTATTTCTCACATACATTCTTCAAAGCAAACACCTGATCCACACATCCTCTACCATCCTCTGCGCAAGAGGGTTGATGTTCTAGAAATGATATGTTTGAGGACAATATGTAGTGTGAGGTGGTTTGATCGTGTAAGTAATGTAAGGGTAAGAGAGATGTGTGGAAATAAAAAGAGCATGGTTGAGAGAGCAGAAGAGGTTGTTTTGAACTGGTTTGGGCACATGGAGAGAATGAGTGAGGAAAGATTGACCAAGAGGATATGTGTGTTTAGGGAACGAGGAGAAGTGGGAGACCAAATTGGAGGTGGAAAGATGGAGTGAAAAAGATTTTGATTCATCAGGCCCTGAACATGCAGGTGGTTGAAAGGCAGGCAAGGAATAGGGTGAATTGGATCGATGTGGTATACCGGAGTAGACCTGCTGTCAATGGATTGAGTCAGTGCATGTGAAGCGTCTGGGGTAAACCATGGAAAGTTGTGTGGGGCCAGGATGTGGAAAGGGAGCTGTGGTTTCGGGCATTATTACATGACAGGTAGAGACTGAGTGTGAACGAATGGGGCCTTTGTTGTCTTTTCCTAGCGCTATCTCGCACACATGAGGGGGGAGGGGGTTGTTATTCCATGTGTGGCTAGGTGGCGATGGGAATGAATAAAGGCAGAGTGAATTGTGTGCATATGTATATATGTATGTGTCTATGTTTGTATATATATGTGTACATTGAGATGTATGGTTATGTATATTTGCGTGTGTGGACGTGTATGTATATGCATGTGTATATATATATATATGTATATATATATATATATATATATATATATATATATGTATATATATATATATATATATATATATATATATATATATATATATACGAATAAAGTGTATATGAACGAGCACCTTCATAGAACATACAAAGCTCCATCAGCCAAGATCGAACCTAGGACCCCTTGTGCAAGAGGCAGGCATGCTAACCGCTAGGCTAAGGGACTGTATAATAGGAAACAACTATTCGAAATACTAAGTACTCGAATACCCTTCGTCTCACTATGGTGAGCAACGGGTTTATCGGTTGTTTCCGAACAGAACGCATAGCCAGCTGAGAGCGTTTTACCGAACCTGACTGTACAACGCGGAGTTATATGAATACGAATAAAGTGTATGTGAACGCGCACCTTCATAGAACATACAAAGCTCCATCAGCCAAGATCGAACCCATATATATATATATATATATATATATATATATATATATATATATATATATATATATATATATATATATATATATATGTTGGGAACAGGTGAATGAGTGTGTTAGTGGTTTTGATGCACAAGACCGGGTTATAGTGACGGATGATTTGAATATAAGGTGAGTAATGTAGCAATTGATGGAATAATTGGTATACATGAGGTGTTTGGTGTTGTAAATGGAAATGGTGAAGAGCTTGTAGATTTATGTGCTGAGAAAGGACTGGTGATTGGGAATACTTGGTTTAAAAAGCGAGATATACATAAGTATACGTATGTAAGTAGGAGAGATGGCCAGACAGCGTTATGGGATTACGTGTTAATTAACAGGAGCGCGAAAGAGAACTTTTGGATGTTAATGTGCTGATAGGTGCAACTGGAGGGATGTCTGATCATTATTTTTTGGAGGCGAAGGTGAAGATTTGTATGGGTTTTCAGAAAAGAAGCGTGAATGTTGGGGTGAAGAGGGTGGTGAGAGTAAGTGAGCTTGGGAAGGAGACTTATGTGAGGAAGTACCAGGAGAGACTGAGTTCAGAATGGAAAAAGGTGAGAACAAAGGAGGTAAGGAGAGTGGTAGAAGAATGGGATGTATTTAGGGAAACAGTGATGGCTTGTACAAAATGTGCTTATGTCTTGAGAAGCGTGGGAGGTGGGTTTATTAGAAAGTGTAGTGAGTGGTGGGATGAAGAAGTAAAATTATTAGTGAAAGAGAAGAGAGAGACATTTGGATGATTTTTGCAGGGAAATAATGGAAATGAGTGGGAGATGTATAAAAGAAAGAGACAGGAGGTCAAGAGAAAGGTGCAAGAGGTGAAAAAGAGGGCGAATGAGAGCTGGGGTGAGAGAGTATCATTAAATTTTAGGGAGAATAAAAAGATGTTCTGGAAGGAGGTAAATAAAGTGCGTAAGACAAGGGACTAAATGGGAACTTCAGTGAAGGGGGCTAATGGGGAGGTGATAACAAGTAGTGGTGATGTGAGAAGGAGATGGAGTGAGTATTTTGAAGGTTTGTTGAATGTGTTTGATGATAGAGTGGCAGATAAGGTGTGTTTTGTTCGAGGTGGTGTGCAGAGTGAGTGGGTTAGGGAAAATGATTTGGTAAACAGAGAAGAGGTAGTAAAAGCTTTGCGGAAGATGAAAGCTGGCAAGGCAGCATGTTTGTAAGGTATTGCAGTGGAATTTATTAAAAAAGGGGGTGACTGTATATTTGACTGGTTGGTAAGATTATTTAATGTATGTATGATTCATTGTGAGGTGGCTGAGGATTGTCGGAATGCTTGCATAGTGCCTTTGTACAAAGGCAAAGGGGATAAGAGAGAGTGCTCAAATTACAGAGGTATAAGTTTGTTGAGTATTCCTGGTAAATTATATGGGAGGGTATTGATTGAGAGGGTGAAGGCATGTATAGATCATCAGATTGGGAAAGAGTAGTGTGGTTTCAGAAATGGTAGAGGATATGTTGATCAGGTGTTTGCTTTGAAGAATGTATGTGAGAAATACTTAGAAAAGCAAATGGATTTGTATGTAGCATTTATGGGTCTGGAGAAGGCATATGATAGAATTGATAGAGATGCTCTGTGGAAGGTATTAAGAATATATGGTGTGGGAGGCTAGTTGTTAGAAGCAGTGAAAAGTTTTTATCGAGGATGTAAGTCATGTGTACGTGTAGGAAGAGAGGAAAGTGATTGGTTTTCAGTGATTGTAGGTTTGCGGCACGGATGTGTGATGTCTCCAGGGGTGTTTAATTTGTTTATGGATGGGGTTGTTAGTGAGGTGAATGCAAGAGTTTTGGAAAGAGGGGCAAATATGAAGTCTGTTGTGGATGAGAGAGCTTGGGAAGTGAGTCAGTTGTTGTTCGCTGATGATACAGCGCTGGTGGCTGATTCATGTGAGAAACTGCAGAAGCTGGTGACTGAGTTTGGTAAAGTGTGTGAAATAAGAAAGTTAAGAGTAAATGTGAATAAGAGCAAGGTTATTAGGTACAGTAGAGTTGAGGGTCAAGTCAATTGGGAGGTAAGTTTTAATGGAGAAAAACTGGAGGAAGTAAAGTGTTTTAGATATCTGGGAGTGGATCTGGCAGCGGATGGAACCATGGAAGCGGAATGAATCATAGGATGGGGGAGGGGGCGAGAATCCTGGGAGGCTTGAAGAATGTGTGGAAGTCGAGAACATTATCTCGGAAAGCAAAAATGGGTATGTTTGAAGGAATAGTGGTTCCAACAATGTTGTATGGTTGCGAGGCGTGGGCTATGGATAGAGTTGTACGCAGGAGGGTAGATGTGCTGGAAATAAGATGTTTGAGGACAATGTGTGGTGTGAGGTGGTTTGATCGAGTGAGTAATGTAAGGGTAAGAGAGATGTGTAGAAATAAAAAGAGCTTGGTTGAGAGAGCATAAGAGGGTGTTTCGAAATGGTTTGCGCACATGGAGAGAATGAGTGAGGAAAAATTGACCAAGAGGATATATGTGTCGGAGGTGGAGGGAAGGAGGAGAAGTGGGAGACCAAATTGGAGGTGGAAAGATGGAGTGAAAAAGATTTTGTGTGATCGGGGCCTGAACATGCAGGAGGGTGAAAGGAGGGCAAGGAATAGAGTGAATTGGAGCGATGTGGTATACAGGGGTTGACGTGCTGTCAGTGGATTGAATCAAGGCATGTGAAGCGTCTGGGGTAAACCATGGAAATCTGTGTAGGTATGTATATTTGCGTGTGTGGACGTATGTACATGTGTATGGGGGGGGGGGGTTGGGCCATTTCTTTCGTCTGTTTCCTTGCGCTACCTCGCAAACGCGGGAGACAGCGACAAAGTATAAAAAAAAAAAAAAAAAAAAAAAATGTATATATATATATATATATATATATATATATATATATATATATATATATATATATATATATATATATATATATATATATATATATATTGCAAATAGTCCACGGGGAAAATGAAACATGAGAAGTTCCCCTGTGCACTTACATGTAATAATGGCATCATCAGGGGAGAGACAAGAGAGAAATATAACAGTCAGTTGTTATACAACGAAGATACGTAGGTAGACGCATTTGGTAAACAACGAATGCCCAATATAGACAACGAGCGTGTCAGAAACTTATCATTTTACAAATTTTATCAACAATAGCGTTATCTAATTTTATAGACTATCATTAATATTAAGTCTATAATTCTATGTGTATTCAATAATAGAAAATTCAATGATATCTCTCGTGGCAATGGAGTTAGAGTTAATAACTGAGATTGCTTTACTCCAATCAATACAATGATCATAGTTTTTAACGTGATTAAACAAGGCCTTTGATTCGTGATCCGTTCTCATACTATGTTCATGTTGCTTTAGTCTAACAGAAAGATGCTTACTTGTCTGCCCAACATAATATTTATCACAATTTCTACATGGCACTTTATAGATGCACCTAGTAGAATATTCTGGTGAATTCTTGATTAAGTTATTCTTTACAGTAATATTGTTGCTGAAGGCAACACTTACATTAAAACAATTAAGCAACATGGGAAGTAAAGTAAAAATATCATCAAAAGGGAGAACTAAAAGATTCTTGGTGTCAATAGGAGGTTTCAGCTCAACTCTATAAAATGATTTCTTTGCTAACTTAAGGGATTTATAAATGAAGGATCTAGGGTATTTTAACTTAGATCCAATGGAATATATCTTCTCAAACTCATCATCAATATACTCTGAACTGCAAATACGTAATTGGTTATGGAACATAGATTGAAATGATGATGATTTAACTCTGTCATGTTGAGATGAGTAATAATGTATATATGAGCATAGATTGGTAGGTTTTCTGTATATGCTAAACTTAAACTTGCTACCTTGCCTATGAATCATGCAATACAAAATGGTAACATACCATTATTTTCATTTTCTACAATAAATTTGATGGAAGGTATTAAATTTTTAAGTAAGGGGAGAAATATGAATTTTCAATTGTTAGCCAAACACTAAGAACATCGTCTACATACCTAAACCAAGTTGCATTAGAAGGTAAGATTTCTTTAGTAATTCTTTTTAAAAAATTCCGTATAATGATTACTTAGTACAGGTGAAAGAGGGTTACCCATTGTCATACAAAATTTTTGAGCATAATAATATCCATTGACTTGAAATACTCAGTCTTTTGTACACAATTTTATCAGTTCAGTGAAACCAGACTTTGGAACATGTAATTGAATATCATCGAAGACATCAAACAAATATTCTAAAAGGTCATCAGCTAGACCTTTTGTGAAAAGTGAGGAAACATCAAAGCTAACTAGTTTGAAATCAAAATTAACATTGATATTGTTAAGCTTGTTGACTAAATCTACATTGTTCATGATATTAGAATTTGATATCTTACCCACTAAAGGGCTTAATAAAGAAACAAACCTTTTTGACAATTTATATGTGATGGAGCCTACTGGAAAAAATTTTTTGTTTTGATAAGTCCATACATGTATGGCAATGAATGGGACAAAGATGACAAACTTTTGATAAGCGAACAATTACCTTTCAACAACAACTTCATTCCTTTAGTGAAATGGGAATTACCTGCTTCTAGGGGCAGACTGGTAAGAATCTTTCTGTTAGACTTAAGCAACATAAATATAGTATAAAGACGGGACAAGAATTAAATGCCTTGTTTAATCACTTTCAAAACTATGATCATTGTATTGACTGAAGTAATGCCACCTCAGTTACTAACTCTAAATCTATTGCCACCAGAAATATCATTGAATCTTCTATTATCAAATACACAAAGAATTATAATCTTAATACTAGTGATGGTCTATATAAATTAGAGAACTTTATTGTTGACAAAATCTATAAAATGATAAGTTGATTAACATTCGTCTGTCTTGGATATTCGTATGTTTAACAAATGGCGTCTTATCTACGTCTTTTCGCTGTGTATTAACTGACTGTTGTATTTCTCTCTTGTTTCTCCCCTGATGATGTGATTATTACACGAAAGTGCACTTGGGAACTTATCGTGTTTCATTTTCCACGTGAACTCTGAGGAATATACTTGATCAAGCGCAGAATTGTGATCTTTTCTATATATATATACATACATATATATATATATATATATATATATATATATATATATATATATATATATATATATATATATATATATATATATATATATATATATATATATATATATATATATATGGATGTATACATATATATGGATTTGTATGTAGCATTTATGGATCTGGAGAAGGCATATGATAGAGTTGATAAAGATGCTCTGTGGAAGGTATTAAGAATATATGGTGTGGGAGGAAAGTTAGAAGCAGTGAAAAGTTTTTATCGAGGATGTAAGGCATGTGTACGTGTAGGAAGAGAGGAAAGTGATTGGTTCTCAGTGAATGTAGGTTTGCGGCAGGGGTGTGTGATGTCTCCATGGTTGTTTAATTTGTTTATGGATGGGGTTGTTAGGGAGGTAAATGCAAGAGTTTTGGAAAGAGGGGCAAGTATGAAGTCTGTTGGGGTTGAGAGAGCTTGGGAAGTGAGTCAGTTGTTGTTCGCTGATGATACAGCGCTGGTGGCTGATTCATGTGAGAAACTGCAGAAGCTGGTGACTGAGTTTGGTAAAGTGTGTGAAAGAAGAAAGTTAAGAGTAAATGTGAATAAGAGCAAGGTTATTAGGTACAGTAGGGTTGAGGGTCAAGTCAATTGGGAGGTGAGTTTGAATGGAGAAAAACTGGAGGAAGTGAAGTGTTTTAGATATCTGGGAGTGGATCTGGCAGCGGATGGAACCATGGAAGCGGAAGTGGATAATAGGGTGGGGGAGGGGGCGAAAGTTCTGGGGGCCTTGAAGAATGTGTGGAAGTCGAGAACATTATCTCGGAAAGCAAAAATGGGTATGTTTGAAGGAATAGTGGTTCCAACAATGTTGTATGGTTGCGAGGCGTGGGCTATGGATAAAGTTGTGCGCAGGAGGATGGATGTGCTGGAAATGAGATGTTTGAGGACAATGTGTGGTGTGAGGTGGTTTGATCGAGTGAGTAACGTAAGGGCAAGAGAGATGTGTGGAAATAAAAAGAGCGTGGTTGAGAGAGCAGAAGAGGGTGTTTTGAAGTGGTTTGGGCACATGGAGAGAATGAATGAGGAAAGATTGACCAAGAGGATATATGTGTCGGAGGTGGAGGGAACGAGGAGAAGAGGGAGACCAAATTGGAGGTGGAAAGATGGAGTGAAAAAGATTTTGTGTGATCGGGGCCTGAACATGCAGGAGGGTGAAAGGAGGGCAAGGAATAGAGTGAATTGGAGCGATGTGGTACACCGGGGTTGACGTGCTGTCAGTGGATTGAATCAAGGCATGTGAAGCGTCTGGGGTAAACCATGGAAAGCTGTGTAGGTATGTATATTTGCGTGTGTGGACGTATGTATATACATGTGTATGGGGGGGGGGGGGTGGGGCCATTTCTTTCGTCTGTTTCCTTGCGCTACCTCGCAAACGCGGGAGACAGCGACAAAGTATAATAAAAAAAAATAATATATATATATATATATATATATATATATATATATATATATATATATATATATATATATATATATATATATATATATATATATATACATATATATATATATATATATATATATATATATATATATATATATATATATATATATATATATATATATATATATATATATATATATATATATATATATACATAATTCTTTTTTTATTTTTTTTTTTTTTTTGCTTTGTCGCTGTCTCCTAGCGCAAGGAAACAGACGAAAGAAATGGCCCAACCCACCCCCATACACATGTATATACATACGTCCACACACGCAAATATACATACCTACACAGCTTTCCATGGTTTACCCCAGACGCTTCACATGCCCTGATTCAATCCACTGACAGCACGTCAACCCCGGTATACCACATCGATCCAATTCACTCTATTCCTTGCCCTCCTTTCACCCTCCTGCATGTTCAGGCCCCGATCACACAAAATCTTTTTCACTCCATCTTTCCACCTCCAATTTGGTATCCCACTTCTCGTTCCCTCCACCTCCGACACATATATCCTCTTGGTCAATCTTTCCTCACTCATTCTCTCCATGTGCCCAAACCATTTCAAAACACCCTCTTCTGCTCTCTCAACCACACTCTTTTTATTTCCACACATCTCTTTTACCCTTACGTTACTTACTCGATCAAACCACCTCACACCACACATTGTCCTCAAACATCTCATTTCCAGCACATCCATCCTCCTGCGCACAACTCTATCCATAGCCCACGCCTCGCAACCATACATCTTTGTTGGAACCACTATTCCTTCAAACATACCCATTTTTGCTTTCCGAAATAATGTTCTCGACTTCCACACATTCTTCAAGGCTCCCAGGATTCTCGCCCCCTCCCCCACCCTATGATCCACTTCCGCTTCCATGGTTCCATCCGCTGCTAGGTCCACTCCCAGATATCTAAAACACTTTACTTCCTCCAGTTTTTCTCCATTCAAACTTACCTCCCAATTGACTTGACCCTCAACCCTACTGTACCTAATTACCTTGCTCTTATTCACATTTACTCTTAACTTTCTTCTTTCACACACTTTACCAAACTCTGTCACCAGCTTCTGCAGTTTCTCACATGAATTAGCCACCAGCGCTGTATCATCAGCGAACAACAACTGACTCACTTCCCAAGCTCTCTCATCCCCAACAGACTTCATACTTGCCCCTCTTTCCAAAACTCTTGCATTCACCTCCCTAACAACCCCATCCATAAACAAATTAAACAACCATGGAGACATCACACACCCCTGCCGCAAACCTACATTCACTGAGAACCAATCACTTTCCTCTCTTCCTACACGTACACATGCCTTACATCCTCGATAAAAACTTCTCACTGCTTCTAACAACTTTCCTCCCACACCATATATTCTTAATACCTTCCACAGAGCATCTCTATCAACTCTATCATATGCCTTCTCCAGATCCATAAATGCTACATACAAATCCATTTGCATTTCTAAGTATTTCTCACATACATTCTTCAAAGCAAACACCTGATCCACACATCCTCTACCACTTCTGAAACCACACTGCTCTTCCTCAATCTGATATATATATATATATATATATATATATATATATATATATATATATATATATATATATATATATATATATATATATATATATATATATATATTTCAATTTCATTATACTTTGTCGCTCTCTCTCGCGTTAGCGAGGTAGCGCAAGGAAACACACGAAAGAATTGCCCAACCCACCCAGATACACATGTATATAATTACAAGTACACACACGCACATATACATACCTATACATCTCAACGTATACATACATATATACATATACACATACATATACATATACACACATGTACATAATTCATACTTGTTGCCTTTATTCATTCCCGTCGCCATCCCGCCACACATGAAATGACACCTCCCCCCCCCGCCTCCCTCCGCACGCGCGCAAGGTAGCGTTAGGAAAAGACAACAAGGACACATTCGTTCATACTAAGTCTCTAGCTGTCATGTATAATGCACTGAAACCACAGCTCCTTTTCCACATCCAGGCCCCAGCAGTTAACCGGTATAGATTAATTCCCCACAGTAAAGATACGAGGTACTACGGAAAAAGATACAGTAGAGAACGAATGATGACTGATATTGTCACGACTGTGTAGCTGAACTGTAACAATAGTTAATTTTTGTTGTGAGAGCTGGGCGACATTGCTGCAGACGATGAAACATATGCTTAAAGTTGATAAATCATGATAGTCAAGACCGATCCAGTTGAAGACGTAATTTTCTAATTCAAATCTAATTCAGGCGCTAAAGGCACATTCTGACTTCAGTTATGGTTCTTGTTGAACATTCTAATATGGCTAAATGTTGACCCAACTTCTGAAGTGTTTCTATTCATAGGCTAACGTAGCTGCTAATCCTTGACGTAACTGCTAATCCTTGACGTAACTACTAATCCTTGACGTAACTACTAATCCTTGACGTAACTGCTAATCCTTGACGTAACTGCTAATCCTTGACGTAACTGCTAATCTTTGTAGTTGTGGAAGCACCTACGTCGACCCATCGGTGCTGTGATTGGTATGGCGGGTCAGTTCCTGTTACTACCGGCCACCGGCTTTGCCCTTTGCCTCATCTTCCAGTTCCGGCCTTACGTGTCCCTTGGCATCCTTGTGGTGTCTTGTTGCCCCGGCGGAACCTTCTCTAACTTCTTCACTTTCTGGGCTGATGGAGACTTGGCTCTCAGGTGAGTAGTACAGCGAACCAGCCATATTAACACTGGTGTGTTCTGGTAGTACATCAGGTCAGCCTCCCTTATTGCTGTATGCATTACTATTTCTTGTAGATATCCAGCCTTTAGCTACAGTCAATTCAATGACCCACTAATTACTTTCATTACATTAATCAATGCAATTTTTCGCATACCTGGATAGTATTGAAAGACTTTCCTTTCAAACATGTAACGTCTTTGCAATCTGCAAGCCTTCATGCCCAGTTAATTGGTCAGCCATCCGTTCTAATTTGCAATCAACCTGAATCTTCTTCACATCATAAACTGCTGTTGACTTACAAATCTCTCACACCTGCCTGTGGGAGAGTCCTCCAGGTTCTTTATCTCAACCAAAGTCAAACTACTTTATTGCGGTATGAGTTTTGGTTTGAAGATAAACCATTTCATGATGCTCACAAACGATCATATTTTTAAGATTTCAAAATCTGCTTTACGATGCAACATGACTGACCGGTTGAGACGTATCCCAGTTCACATGTTCAAAAGTTGCCAGAATTTCAGGGAAGATTCAGACATTTTTAGGCGAAGTTAGTATACATCTCGTAAACTATCTTACGACATAATATACATCTCGTAAACTATCTTACAACATCATATACATCTCGCAAACTATCTTACAACATAGTAAACATCTCGTAAACTGTCTTACAACATAGTATACATCTCGCCAACGATCTTACAACATAGTATACATCTCGCAAACAATCTTCCAACACAGTATACATCTCGCCAACGATCTTACAACATAGTATACATCTCGCAAACAGTCTTTCAACACAGTATACATCTCGCCAACGATCTTACAACATAGTATACATCTCGCAAACAGTCTTTCAACACAGTATACACAGTATACACAGTAATGAAATTAGAATTTTTTTGCATCCACATTTTCATGAAACTGTAAGCTTGTTCTTTTCTCTGAAGTGTAATGTTCACGTTTTCAGCCAAATGAGAAACAAGGATTTCGTGGTATGTTCGTGTAATATGTCATTTATTTCAGTTCTATAGCTATATCACGAGAGTATACAAACGTTTGCCTGTCTCAGCAGAAATTAAGACGTTACAATATCTTTGTAGCTATATTCAACACAATAAGTTCAAGCTTCTTTTAAGTCAAAAGTCTGCAAAGTGATATTTCAGTCTGTTCTTAGGGGTATAATTGCACTGCAGACGGTTCTCCTGATCAGCAGACGATTAGAGCGACCCCAGTGACGAAAGAACAATAAGCATAGTCCCGAGGCAAAGTCTATCTCACAGGCCCTCTGACTAGTCGAGAAAATTGCAGGATGTCCCTGATTGATACATATATCACCATGATCCTCTTTGTTCATATCATGATCAGTATTGCATCCCTCTCTACGGTATGCTTTCCTTGCTCTTGGCCACTAACGTTCTACCATAACCAACACAACTGTCATATAAAATACTATATTCCCTCTGGCTATTACAGTGAGCACAAGAGTTCATCTGACTGCCACAGTAACCATTACAGTACTGACCATCTACTGCTACAGTGAACACTCTGGATCTTCCTGACTACTCTGGTTGTCACAATGAACATCATAGTTGCCATGGCATAATGACTCCCAGCCTTCCTGACTCCCAGGTGAGCACCGCAACTGCAACAGCAAGAGTTACTGTCCACCTGGCTGCCTTAGTCAGCAACACACTCCCTCTGACTGCAACAGTGAGCACTCTTCCCTCTGGGTGCCAAAGTCAATACCGTATTTTCTCTTGCTGAACGGTGAAGGCTACCGGGCAGCCACATGAGTACCATCATCCCCCTGGCTACCACAGGGATGAACACAGTACCTCTAGTAACCACACTAAACACTACGGATCCCTGGCTACTATAGTGAACTCTACAGAATTTCTGCAAAATATAATCCCACTGCCTCAGATGATGATCATAGCGATGCAAAAGTAATATTGTCGTTGTGCATCCACGGCCTTTGATATCATAGCTCTGTAACCTTCATCAGTAGATGATAACCACTGCTGAAGCAAATGATATAAGGAATAGAATGGTCTGAGTTGGTACAATGAACGCTGTAGTCCATGTGGCTAGCTGCTTGAGCATAACTGTTCTGCTGTTTGGTACAGTGATCAACAACGTTCACCTGGATAGAACAGTGAACGGGACTGTCCACGGATGTATACAGTGATCAGCATATTTCTCTAGCATGTTATTGTGCTGATTTATTTCCTTACTAATTTAGTGACCAATATGGTCCCCCTAACATGTATGATTCGGCTCCACTGGCGGAATCACCGAGCAGTCTTGTCCCTCTGGCCAATACTCTTATCTGCTTAATCTCTCTTCATAGTGTAATGACCAACATGGTCCCTCTTGCTGGTTCAGCCTTTTCTACCATCCCTCTGCACGGTACAGTTGTCATCGTGTTTGTCTTAACTAATGCAATAATCAGTGTTTTCTTTCCTATGGTGGACAATGGACGCGCTAGCCTAAGGTTGCTGTAGATGGTCTACCCCAGTAAACATCATAACCTCCCTGGCTTGTTCAATCTGTAGTGTCCCCTTGTATAACACCTTGGTCCTCATGGCTCAGAAAATGGAAATCATGTTCCCCTGGATTGTAAGTTGATTAGCTTTACTCCCTTCTGTCATATTATGAATTTTTGAGCATCCTGGCTGACACGAACAACCGGCAAAACCACCTTGGCTGATGAACAAGATGACCTCACTTGGCCAGTGAAATAATCATCCTAAATGGCATAGTGTGCAGTCTCCTCCTTTAGTTAGGAGGGGGAATAACTTAAGAGTCCGTTACTTGTACAGATCCATGTGTCGTCACCATGTATGCTAAAATCAACAGAATGGTCTCCTGGCAAATATTAACATTATGGTTTCACTTGCAGATGACGGAGCCTGTAGTGTCATCCTATGCTGTTTACAAAATGGTATAGACCTCTTTGAGTATTACAGCATAGTGTAACACAATGGTTCTCTTGGCTAGCACAGTAATCAGGATGTTTTCCCTGTGTAATATATAGAATATGATAGATCACAGGCAGGTAAAATGTTCTGGTGTTTGTAGGTGATACAAAGAGGTGTATCCCTGCAGCATTATGATGACAACCTGCTCCTCACTTCTGGCCTTTGGCGGGATGCCTTTTAACCTGTGGCTGTACTCGCACTACTGGCTGACTGACGACGAGGACTCAATTGTGATTCCTTACCGCAGCATCATTATATCCATGGCCTTCGTCACCTTCCCTGTGGTGGTGGGCATGGTGGTCAAACACTACCATGAGCGGACCGCCTCCATCTTAACCAAAGTGAGTACCACAATCTTACTGTCCTTAAGTAGTTTAGTTTAGGTCAAAGATGAACATACTTAGTGGCATCAAGGTAGCACATATCATCACAAAGGACATTCTAACTTTGATGGTCATAAATTCCAGAGAAAATCTCGAATCCGTTGACTTTGCTGCAGAACAGCTAACAACTCATGGATTTTGCCAGATTATGGGTATCGATAACGGGTTAAGTGCATAATAACTTACCTGGGGAGTTTTACTCTCCCAGTAAGTAAGTTTATATAATGTATGTGATTGGCTACAAATGGTGAAGGTATTCGTATAAAAGTTGGAGTGCTAGAGTCTGGTGTGTGGCCCAGTTTAAGGTAAGGGTTAGTAAGCATAGGTGTAGCTGCAACCAGGATGATGCCTCACGAGAGGCAGGTCTTGCTCTTCATTAACTGCAGGAGTTGGTGTGGATGTGCTTTGAGAATCATCGAAATTCAGCTCTGTATCGGAAGCATCTGGTCAGGGGTGTGGCGAGGGGATCGGAGTCTCCCTACCTTGGAGTGTACAAAGATTTGATACTTCTCAAACAATTTCTACTGCGTCAGTTTGTTCGTATAATCAGGTATCTTATCGGCTAGATTTCCCGAATCCCGTACATGGTCATTGTCTCCAGTAGGGTAACGAACCTACTGTGTTCCAAGAACCTGATGAACTGATGAGTCAGTTCTAGCCCTACATCAATGATGAACTTCTCGTGTGTAGCTTTACTATTACTGTTACTCTCATCACACTAATTCTGAATGGGCTTCTTCACCAGTGAAACAAAATCATTGTTTGTCATATGACACAACTGGCGATTTACTGTTACAGTTCATTCAGTCAGCGATATCATCTTCAAATAAGATCCTGATGACCTCTTCCTGGTGACCTCTTCAGAAATACGAAACCTTTCAATATCTTCAATGTCCTCACCGTTGTCAAACATGGTTGTGGGCCACAGGTTAGGTCAAGCTTTCTAAGGTGTAGATGGTGCCACTGTAACGCCCATGTCAGACAACACCTAGATGCAATCCTCTATGGTGAACTATTCCCTGAAGGCATCACCTTCTCTCCACCACAAGATGATACAACGAGTAAATACCCAGTCCACAGGCTGGACTGAGGAAGTGTAGTTTAA
Organism: Panulirus ornatus; assembly: GCF_036320965.1. Lineage (NCBI taxonomy): Eukaryota > Metazoa > Arthropoda > Malacostraca > Decapoda > Palinuridae > Panulirus > Panulirus ornatus. Next base: position 225,013 of record NC_092271.1, read on the forward strand.
TGGTAGTCCTGCTCAATGTTAAAATGTCTTTTCCTCTAAACAGTTGCTCTGTTTAGACAAAGATTGATCCGTCCTTGTATGAAGTACTGCTCTCACATCTGGGGTGGTTCTAGCTCTGTATCTTTACCTAACAGAATTGAGTCCAAAACGGTCAGACTTACAAAGTCTCCCAGGATAACTTCAAAACTTCACCCTTTTGCCCTCAGCCGCAGTGCTGGTTCTCTTTCCCTCTCCTATAGGTACTACTTTGGCTTTTACTCTCGAGAGCTGGCTGCTTGTGTGCCCCCACCACTAGCTAGACCACGCAGCACTTGGCAAGTTGCTGTCACATGATTACTGTGTGGCCATCGGCAACTCAAAGGTGGGCCGTTTTGATACCTGCTTCTTTCCCTGCACCTCGAAGCTTTGGAACTCTTTACCATCTCATGTATTTCCCAATAACTATGATCTGGCACAATCTAAGACAGGTTTTCCACTTCCTCCAAGATTTGTTATTAATTTCCCTTGTCTCATCTTTTACTCTTTCATAATCCTTTGTATATTTCAATTAAGGTGGCCTTAATGTGGATTTTCATTCGTGACTGAAGCTCCATCGGTGAAAAAAAAAAACTACTGTATGTCGCGAGAACATTCTGTGTCACTCACACCTCAGCATCCGGGTGGGTGGAGAAACTTGTGCAAGAGAAGATATAGTTTTACAATTTTCAGGCGTCCCGACTTGCGACACGGCTCCCGAGCCTTCTTAGCTAATCACGATGGACTTAGCACTCAGTAGTCTATTACTGGGTCATCCAGGCTTGTCATTTGTGGGTCAATGTTATAGATTTATCATCTTTCAGATCACGAGGGTGATCACTCTTGACGATCACTAACAACTTATACTTGCAGGTACCGACAAAAGTAGCATACATGAGGACAGTGAACCCATTACTGGTCTCCCATGACCTCAGTCACCACAATCTTGTATTTACAAGCTGATGTATTCCATGTTATACTACAACTTTATAAAGTTGTTCAGGAGTTAACTACTCCGCCCATACTAGTTAAGAGAAATGGAAAGCGTACTTATCAACTGACTCCTTATCTGCATATGTCTTCTCTCGTTCCAGATTACATAACGTATCTTAAATCTGTGCTACTCTCAGTTAGAGGATTCAGAAGCTTTACTTCAGCCTGATAGATTTTTTGAATTCTTTTAACGGAGTGAGAGCCAGATATTGCTGCATCATCACTGTAACCCTACTTAAACGTTCTGTCAGCAAATTAGTAAGATCATATATTGCTGTATCATCGCTACAACCTTGTTTAAACATTCCGTCAGGAAGTTTAGTAAGGTCATATATTGCCCCATCATCACTACAACCTTGTTTAAACGTTCTGTCAGCAAACTTAGTAAGGTCATGTATTGCTACATAATCAGTACAACTTTGTTTAAACGTTCCGTCAGCAAGCTTAGTAAGGTCATATATTACTGCATCATCACTACAACCTTGTTTAAACGTTCCGTCAGCAAGTTTAGTAAGGTCATATATTGCTGCATCATCACTACAACCTTGTTTAAACGTTCTGTCAGCAAGCTTAGTAAGGTCATGTATTGCTATATAATCAGTACAACTTTGTTTAAACGTTCCGTCAGCAAGCTAAGTAAGGTCATATATTGCTGCATCATCACTACAACCTTGTTTAAACGTTCCGTCAGCAAGCTTAGTAAGGTCATATATTGCTGCATCATCACTACAACCTTGTTTAAACGTTCCGTCAGCAAGCTTAGTAAGGTCATATATTGCTGCATCATCACTACAACCTTGTTTAAACGTTCCGTCAGCAAGCTTAGTAAGGTCATATATTGCTGCATCATCACTACAACCTTGTTTAAACGTTCCGTCAGCAAGCTTAGTAAGGTCATATATTGCCGCATCATCACTACAACCTTGTTTAAACGTTCCGTCAGCAAGTTTAGTAAGGTCTGCTAAGTTTTGCTGGGCGATGCCTTTCGTGTCACTTTATGTCGTAAGATGCTGAAGAACCAACACCAAAACTGTATCACAGGTTATACACGTATGCGTCCTTCTCTAATGTCTGAAAATATTTCACCTGCACAATCGTGTGTGTAATACAGTCACTCATCACTGGACAAAAGACAATTGTTCGACGCCAGTATGGGGGCAAGAATAATGCTTTGGAGGTGCATGGGGAATGACTATCTCTTGTTAAAGATAACATATAATGCACTGGCGACGAGTGTTTATCCGGTCGAAGTCCAGACAACGTGCCTGCGTGTCTGCCTAGTCGATGTCCATGTAACATGTCTGCCTGGCAGATGTCCAGATAACGTGTCTGCCTGGTCGATGTCCAGACAACATGTCTGCCTGGTCGATGTCCGGGCAACGTGTCTGCTTGGTCGATGTCCATGTAATATGTCTGCCTGGCAGATGTCCAGATAACGTGTCTGCCTGGTCGATGTCCAGACAACATGTCTGCCTGGTCGATGTCCATGTAACATGTCTGCCTGGCAGATGTCCAGATAACGTGTCTGCCTGGTCGATGTCCAGACAACATGTCTGCCTGGTCGATGTCCAGGGAATGTGTCTGCCTTGTCGATGTCCATGTAACATGTCTGCCTGGCAGGTGTCCAGATAACGTGTCTGCCTGGTCGAAGTCCAGACAACGTGCCTGCCAGGTCGAAGTCCAGACAACGTGTCTGCCTAGTCGATGGCCATGTAACATGTCTGCCTGGCAGATGTCCAGATAACGTGTCTGCCTGGTCGATGTCCAGACAATATGTCTGCCTGGTCGATGTCCATGCAACGTGTCTGCCTGGTCGATGTCCAGACAATGTGTCACTCTGGTCGTTGTCCAGACAACGTGCCTGCCTAGTAGATGTCCAGACAACATGTCTGTCTGGTCGATGTCCAGATAAGGTGCCTGACTGGTCGATGTAATGAAAACGTGTCTGTTTGGTCGATGTCCAGATAACGTGTCTCCCTGGTCAATATCCAGACAACGTTTCTGCCTGGTCGATGGCCAGATAACGTGTCTGCCTGGTCAATGTCCAGATACCATGTGCCTGCCTTGTCGATGAGCAGATAACGTGCCTGCCTGGTCGATGTCCAGGCAAAGTGTCCGCCTGGTCGATATCCAGAATGTGTGCTTGCCTGGTCGATGTCCAGATAATGTGCCTAGCTGATCGATGCGCACAACTCTATCCATAGCCCACGCCTCGCAACCATACAACTTTGTTGGAACCACTTGCTTTCCGAGATAATGTTCTCGACTTCCAAACATTCTTCAAGACTCCCAGAATTTTCGCCCCCTCCCCCATCCTATGATTCACTTCCGCTTCCATGGTTCAATCCGCTGCCAGATCCACTCCCAGATATCTAAAACACTTTACTTCCTCCAGTTTTTCTTCATTCAAACTAACCTCCTAGTTGACTTGACCCTCAACCCTACTGTACCTAATAACCTTGCTCTTATTCACATTTACTCCTATCTTTCTTCTTTCACACACTTTACCAAACTCAGTCAACAGCTTCTACAGTTTCTTACATGAATCAGCCACCAGCGCTGTATCATCAGCGAACAACAACTGACTCACTTTCCAAGCTCTCTCATCCACAACAGACTGCATACTTGCCCCTCTTTATAAAACTCTTGCATTCATCTCCCTAACAACCCCATCCATAAACAAATTAAACAACCATGGAGACATCACACACCCCTGCCGCAAACCTACATTCACTGAGAACCAATCACTTTCCTCTCTTCCTACACGTACACATGCCTTACATCCTCGATAAAAACCTTTCACTGCTTCTAACAACTTGCTTCTCACACCATATATTCTTAAATCCTTCCACAGAGCATCTCTATCAACTCTATCATATGCCTTCTCCAGATCCATAAATGCTACATACAAATCCATTTGTTTTTCTAAGTATTATTCACATACATTCTTCAAAGCAAACACCTGATCCACACATCCTCTACCACTTCTGAAACCACACTATTCTTCCCCAGTCTGATGCTCTGTACATGCCTTCACCCTCTCAATCAATACCCTCCCTTATAATTTACCAGGAATACTCAACAAACTTATACCTCTGTAATTTGAGCACTCACTCTTATCCCCTTTGCCTTTGTACAATGGCACTATGCAAGCATTCCGCCAATCCTCAGGCACCTCACCATGAATCATACATACATTAAATAACCTTACCAACCAGTCAACAATACAATCACCCCCTTTCTTAATAAATTCCACTGCAATACCATCCAAACCTGCTGCCTTGCCGGCTTTCATCTTCCGTAAAGCTTTCACTACCTCTTCTCTATTTCCCAAATTATTTTCCCTAACCCTCTCACTTTGCACACCACCTCGACCAAAACACCCTATATCTGCCACTCTATCATCAAACACATTCTACGAACCCTCAAAACACTCACTCCATCTCCTTCTCATATCACCACTACTTGTTATCACCTCCCCATTAGCCCCCTTCACTGAGGTTCCCATTTCCTCCCTTGTCTTACGCAGTTTATTTACCTCCTTCCAAAACATCTTGTTATTCTCCCTGAAATTTAATGATACTCTCTCACCCCAACTCTCATTTATATATATATGTATATATATATATATATATATATATATATATATATATATATATATATATATATATTCTTTTTTTTTATTATACTTTATCGCTGTCTCCCGCGTTTGCGAGGTAGCGCAAGGAAACAGACGAAAGAAATGGCCCAACCCCCCCATACACATGTATATACATACGTCCACACACACAGATATACATACCTACACAGCTTTCCATGGTTTACCCCAGACGCTTCACATGCCTTGATTCAATCCACTGACAGCACGTCAACCCCGGTATACCACATCGCTCCAATTCACTCTATTCCTTGCCCTCCTTTCACCCTCCTGCATGTTCAGGCCCCGATCACACAAAACCTTTTTCACTCCATCTTTCCACCTCCAATTTGGTCTCCCTCTTCTCCTCGTTCCCTCCACCTCCGACACATATATCCTCTTGGTCAATCTTTCCTCACTCATTCTCTCCATGTGCCCAAACCACTTCAAAACACCCTCTTCTGCTCTCTCAACCACGCTCTTTTTATTTCCACACATCTCTCTTACCCTTACGTTACTCACTCGATCAAACCACCTCACACCACACATTGTCCTCAAACATCTCATTTCCAGCACATCCATCCTCCTGCGCACAACTCTATCCATAGCCCACGCCTCGCAACCATACAACATTGTTGGAACCACTACTCCTTCAAACATACCCATTTTTGCTTTCCGAGATAATGTTCTCGACTTCCACACATTCTTCAAGGCCCCCAGAATTTTCGCCCCCTCCCCCACCCTATGATCCACTTCCGCTTCCATGGTTCCATCCTCTGCCAGATTCACTCCCAGATATCTAAAACACTTCACTTCCTCCATTTTTTCTCCATTCAAACTCACCTCCCAATTGACTTGACCCTCAACCCTACTGTACCTAATAACCTTGCTCTTATTCACATTCACTCTTAACTTTCTTCTTCCACACACTTTACCAAACTCAGTCACCAGCTTCTGCAGTTTCTCACATGAATCAGCCACCAGCGCTGTATCATCAGCGAACAACAACTGACTCACTTCCCAAGCTCTCTCATCCCCAACAGACTTCATACTTGCCCCTCTTTCCAAAACTCTTGCAGTCACCTCCCTAACAACCCCATCCATAAACAAATTAAACAACCATGGAGACATCACACACCCCTGCCGCAAACCTACATTCACTGAGAACCAATCACTTTCCTCTCTTCCTATACGTACACATGCCTTACACCTCGATAAAAACTTTTCACTGCTTCTAACAACTTGCCTCCCACACCATATATTCTTAATACCTTCCACAGAGCATCTCTATCAACTCTATCATATGCCTTCTCCAGATCCATAAATGCTACATACAAATCCATTTGCTTTTCTAAGTATTTCTCACATCCATTCTTCAAAGCAAACACCTGATCCACACATCCTCTACCACTTCTGAAACCACACTGCTCTTCCCCAATCTGATGCTCTGTACATGCCTTCACCCTCTCAATCAATACCCTCCCATATAATTTACCAGGAATACTCAACAAACTTATACCTCTGTAATTTGAGCACTCACTCTTATCCCCTTTGCCTTTGTACAATGGCACTATGCACGCATTCCGCCAATCCTCAGGCACCTCACCAAGAGTCATACATACATTAAATAACCTTACCAACCAGTCAACAATACAGTCACCCCCTTTTTTAATAAATTCCACTGCAATACCATCCAAACCTGCTGCCTTGCCGGCTTTCATCTTCCGCAAAGCTGTCACTACCTCTTCTCTGTTTACCAAATCATTTTCCCTAACCCTCTCACTTTGCACACCACCTCGACCAAAACACCCTATATCTGCCACTCTATCATCAAACACATTCAACAAACCTTCAAAATACTCACTCCATATATATATACATATATATATATATATATATATATATATATATATATATATATATATATATATATATATATATATATATATACATATATATATATATATATATATATATATATATATATATATATATATATATATATATATATATATATATATATATATATATATATATATATATATATACATATATATTCATATATATATAAATATATATATATATATATATATATATATATATATATATATATATATATATATATATATATATATATATATATATATATATATATATATATATATATATATATATATATATATACATATATATATATATATATATATATATATATATATATATATATATATATATATATATATATATATATATATATATATATATATATAGTGATGAAGTGAGGAGATGGACCGAGTATTTTGAAGGACTGTTGAATGTGTTTGGCAGAAGTTTTGAGTTTTAGTTGGAGTGGTATGCGAAGTGAGAGAGTCATGGAGAGTGATTGGTAAAGAGAGAAGAGGTGATGAAAGCCTTGCAGAAGATGAGATGCGGCAAGAACGCGGGAGTGGATGGTATAGCAGCTGACTTCATTACAAAATCGAATGACCGTATTGTTCATTGGCTGGTAAGGATATTCAGCGTATGTAAGGAACATGAAGTGCGTGAGGAATAGCGGAATGTGTGTATAGTCCTGCTGTATAATGTCGAGGGATGAAAGTGAGTGTTCAAACTACAGAGGTATAAGTTTGTTAAGTATACCTATTAAGTTACATAGTACGATATTGATGAGAGGGTGAAGACATGTACAAAGTATCAGATTAGGGAGGAGCAGTGTGGTTTCAAAAGTGGCAGAGGATGTGTGGATTAGGTGTTTGAATGAAGGATAAACACCAGCCGGAATCGACCAGCATGACTATAGTATTAGAAGAGGGCAAGAAAAGAGTGCCTGATTGTAACATACGACTAAGGAGGATTACCTAGAAAAACAGATGGATTTGTTTGTGGCATTTATGCATTAGGAGAATGCATATGATAGGGTTGATTATTTGGTGGAAGGTCTTAAGAATATGTAGTGTGGGTGGTAAGCTGCTAAAAGGGGTGACAAGATTTTATCAAGGATTTAAGGCGTGTGTTCGAGTTGGAAGGGAAGAAAGTGGAGACTGGAAAGGGTGAAGGCGAGCATTTATATATGTATATATATATATATATATATATATATATATATATATATATATATATATATATATATATATATATATATATATATATATATATATATATATATATATATATATATATATATATATATATATATATATATTCATGTGAGAAACTGCAGAAGCTGGTGACTGAGTTTGGTGAAGTGTGTGAAAGAATAAAGTTAAGAGTAAATGTGAATAAGAGCAAGGTTATTAGGTAAAGTAGGGTTGAGGGTCAAGTCATTTGGGAGGTGAGTTTGAATGGAGAAAAACTGGAGGAAGTAAAGTGTTTTAGATATCTGGGAGTGGATCTGGCAGCGGATGGAACCATGGAAGCGGAAGTGGATCATAGGGTGGGGGAGTGGGCGAAAATTCTGGGAGCCTTGAAGAATGTGTGGAAGTCGAGAACATTATCTCGGAAAGCAAAAATGGGTATGTTTGAAGGAATAGTGGTTCGAAAAATGTTGTATGGTTGCGAGGCGTGGCCTATGGATAGAGTTATGCGCAGGAGGATGGATGTGCTGGAAATGAGATGTTTGAGGACAATGTGTGGTGTGAGGTGGTTTGATCGAGTAAGTAACGTAAGGGTAAGAGAGATGTGTGGAAATAAAAAGAGCGTGGTTGAGAGAGCAGAAGAGGGTGTTTTGAAATGGTTTGGGCACATGGAGAGAATGAGTGAGGAAAGATTGACCAAGAGGATAAATGTGTCGGAGGTGGAGGGAACGAGGAGAAGTGGGAGACCAAATTGGAGGTGGAAAGATGGAGTGAAAAAGATTTTGTGTGATCGGGGCCTGAACATGCAGGAGGGTGAAAGGAGGGCAAGGAATAGAGTGAATTGGATCGATGTGGTATACCGGGGTTGACGTGCTGTCAGTGGATTGAATCAGGGCATGTGAAGCGTCTGGGGTAAACCATGGAAAGCTGTATAGGTATGTATATTTGCGTGTGTGGACGTATGTATATACATGTGTATGGGGTTGGGTTTGGCCATTTCTTTCGTCTGTTTCCTTGCGCTACCTCGCAAATGCGGGAGACAGCGACAAAGCAAAGAAAAAAAAAAAAAGAATATATATATATATATATTCATATATATATATATATATATATATATATATATATATATATATATATATATATATATATATATATATATATATATATATATATAAATATATATATATATATATATATATATATATATATATATATATATATATATATATATATATATATATATATATATATATATATATATATATATATATATATATATATATATGAATATATATATATATATATATATATATATATATATATATATATATATATATATATATATATATATATATATATATATATATATATATATATATATATATATATATATATATATATATATATATATATATATATATATATATATATATATATATATATATATATATATATATATATATATATATATATATATATATATATATATATATATATATATATATATATATATATATATATATATATATATATATATATATATATATATATATATATATGGAAAGTTCATTCACTCTTCTTTTCTGAAAACCCATACAAATCTTCACCTTAGCCTCCACAAGATAATGATCAGACATCCCCCCAGTTGCACCTCTCAGCACATTAACATCCAAGTCTCTCTTTCGCGCGCCTGTCAATTAACACGTAATCCAATAACGCTCTCTGGCCATCTCTCCTACTTACATAAGTATACTTATGTATATCTCGCTTTTTAAACCAGGTATTCCCAATCATCAGTCCTATTTCAGCACATAAATCTACAAGCTTTTCACCATTTCCATTTACAACACTGAACACCCCATGTATACCAATTATTCCCTCAACTGCCACATTACTCACCTTTGCATTCAAATCACCCATCACTATAACCCGGTCTCGTGCATCAAAACCACTAACACACTCATTCAGCTGCTCCCAAAACACTTGCCTCTCATGATCTTTCTTCTCATGCCCAGGTGCATATGCACCAACAATCACCCATCTCTCTCCATCAACTTTCAGTTTTACTCATATTAATCGAGAATTTACTTTCTTACATTCTATCACATACTCTCACAACTCCTGTTTCAGGAGTACTGCTACTCCTTCCCTTGCTCTTGTCCTCTCACCAACCCCTGACTTTACTCCCAAGACATTCCCAAACCACTCTTCCCCTTTACCCTTGAGCTTCGTTTCACTCAGAGCCAAAACATCCAGGTTCCTTTCCTCAAACATACTACCTATCTCTCCTTTTTTCACATCTTGGTTACATCCACACACATTTAGGCACCCCAATCTGAGCCTTCGAGGAGGATGAGCACTCCCCGCGTGACTCCTTCTTCTGCTTCTCATTTTAGAAAGTTAAAAAAATACAAGGAGGGGAGGATTTCTGGCCCCTCGCTCCCGTCCCCTCTAGTCGCTTTCTACGACACGCGAGGAATGCGTGGGAAGTATTCTTTCACCCCTATCCCCAGGGTTAATATATATATATTTATATATATATATATATATATATATATATATATATATATATATATATATATATATATATATATATATATATATATATATATATATATATATATATATATATATATATATATATATATATATATATATATATATATATATATATATATATATATATATATATATATATATATATATATATATATATATATATATATACACACATACACACACATACATATACATACGCACATATACACACACACACACATACATATATATACATATGAAAAATGTAAGAAACAATTTAGAAAACTGAAACTTCTAGCTTGAAATGAAATGAAAAAATGAATGTCACATAATGTTTCAACCTCTGGCTATGGAAAAAGGAAATGTATAATTTATTTACACAAACGTCAATAGTAGTTCTCATCAATTTAACCACTGTATCAATAATCTTCAATGTCTAAGCTACATTTTTTCCAATTTCACTATTTTCTTGTCAAAGCACCATGTATGAAAGCTATCACTCCAGTAACACAACTATAAACATTTACTTCCCCTTTAAAAAAGTTCTGGGGAAGTCTGTCTCGATACACTGCGGGACACTCTACCACCTGGCGAGGTTTGTGTTGCAATGGTTCTTGATTCACAAACGTAGTAGCATCACTGGTGGGCCAAGGTAGTTCCGTTGGCGAAGAGGAGCTCATGAAACATGTCGGAAAGCATGCTACTGCAGGCAGGAGTGAAGGCTGATGCAAACTGGTATCGCTCTGAATGATGTGATGTGGACGAGATGATCCTCTGACTCACGTCCTAGAGATCCGATCCCACAGAGCGGATGAAGCTGCTTCTTTTGACGAATATACCCGAAGCGAGTCAACGTGAAGGAGTTACCACAGATCACCAACTTGTTTCTAAAGTTGCACATAAATCTAAGTGAGAGGGTCGACGGCGAACGGCTCTTAATGAGATGCAACACCATATATATATTTTTTCTTTTTTTTTTTTTGCTTTGTCGCTGTCTCCCGCGTTTGCGAGGTAGCGCAAGGAAACAGACGAAAGAAATGGCCCAACCCACCCCCATACACATGCCTTGATTCAATCCACTGACAGCACGTCAACCCCGGTATACCACATCGCTCCAATTCACTCTATTCTTTGCCCTCCTTTCACCCTCCTGCATGTTCAGGCCCCGATCACACAAAATCTTTTTCACTCCATCTTTCCACCTCCAATTTGGTCTCCCTCTTCTCCTCGTTCCCTCCACCTCCGACACATATATCCTCTTGGTCAATCTTTCCTCACTCATTCTCTCCATGTGTCCAAACCATTTCAAAACACCCTCTTCTGCTCTCTCAACCACGCTCTTTTTATTTCCACACATCTCTCTTACCCTTACGTTACTTACTCGATCAAACCACCTCACAGCACACATTGTCCTCAAACATCTCATTTCCAGCACATCCATCCTCCTGCGCACAACTCTATCCATAGTCCACGCCTCGCAACCATACAACATTGTTGGAACCACTATTCCTTCAAACATACCCATTTTTGCTTTCCGAGATAATGTTCTCGACTTCCACACATTCTTCAAGGCTCCCAGAATTTTCACCCCCTCCCCTACCCTATGATCCACTTCCGCTTCCATGGTTCCATCCGCTGCCAGATCCACTCCCAGATATCTAAAACACTTCACTTCCTCCAGTTTTTCTCTATTCAAACTCACCTCCCAATTGACTTGACCCTCAACCCTACTGTACCTAATAACCTTGCTCTTATTCACATTTACTCCTAACTTTCTTCTTTCACACACTTTACCAAACTCAGTCACCAGCTTCTGCAGTTTCTCACATGAATCAGCCACCAGCGCTGTATCATCAGCGAACAACAACTGACTCACTTCCCAAGCTCTCTCATCCCCAACAGACTTCATACTTGCCCCTCTTTCCAAAACTCTTGCAGTCACTCCCTAACAACCCCATTCATAAACAAATTAAACAACCATGGAGACATCACACACCCCTGCCGCAAACCTACATTCACTGAGAACCAATCACTTTCCTCTCTTCCTACACGTACACATGCCTTACATCCTCGATAAAAACTTTTCACTGCTTCTAACAACTTGCCTCCCACACCATATATTCTTAATACCTTCCACAGAGCATCTCTATCAACTTTATCATATGCCTTCTCCAGATCCATAAGTGCTACATACAAATCCATTTGCTTTTCTAAGTATTTCTCACATACATTATTCAAAGCAAACACCTGATCCACACATCCTCTACCACTTCTGAAACCACACTGCTCTTCCCCAATCTGATGCTCTGTACATGCCTTCACCCTCTCAATCTATACCCTCCCATATAATTTACCAGGAATACTCAACAAACTTATACCTCTGTAACTTGAGCACTCACTCTTATCCCCTTTGCCTTTGTACAATGGCACTATGCACGCATTTCGCCAATCCTCAGGCACCTCACCATGAGTCATACATACATTAAATAACCTTACCAACCAGTCAACAATACAGTCACCCCCTTTTTTGATAAATTCCACTGCAATACCATCCAAACCTGCCTGGTGTTATTTTCTCATCGTTGACCTCACGGCAGTTGAGCCGGAGGGAGACATCACCAGCGCGGATTTTGCAGTGTGCTAGAATTACCGGTGATTTCTCTTATGTAACTCGCCTCTGGTCCTCCTCTCATGGATTTTCAAGATTTTGTCGTCGACCTCAACTACATCTTAGCATCTGAAAGGTGGTGAACTACAGTTGGGTACATACATCTCAACCATCACGACCACCTGTGCACAACAGCCTCTGGGAATACAACCTACATTTGTCGGTAAAGTACAACATTTATATCACATCCGAGACGGAACTGGCCACTGAATACCCTAATCAAGGCCATCCAATATATATATATGTTCGGGTGAACATACTTGGACGTGGTGGTACAAGTAGTTGCACGGACTGTGATCCTCGATTTGGTTACAAGAATGTTCTTCCGCCCACCAGTGATGCTACTACCTTTGTGAATTAAGAACCATTGGAACACAAACCTCGCCAGGTGGTAGAGTGACCCGCAGTGTATCGAGACAGACTTCCCCAGAACTTTTAGAGAGGAAGTAAATGTCTATAGTTGTGTTACTGGAGTGATAGTTTTCATACATGGTGCTCTGACAAGAAAATAGTGAAATTGGAAAAGAATGTAGCTTAGACATTGTAGCTTATTCTTTAATTGAAATGTGAACAAAGGGAGCATTTTTCAAAGTGATAGAGATGGAAAGCAAAAAGGTGTTTTTCATTAATGTACTGGAAAAGTTGAGGTCCAGATAAACTTTTGGTCTGTCAAGGCTTTATTATGGCGGATGACCAACTACCTACCCTCATGTATCCAAGATAGGGTTGTACTTTGTGTAATGAAGACAACTGAGAAACATCATAAGCCAATATTCCAGTGTCATGATCAGAGAAGTGGACCAGGCAGTATGATACAGTGGTTAAATTGATGAAAACGATCATTGAAGTTTGTGTAAATAAATTATGCATTTCCCTTTTCCATAGCCAGAGGTTGAACCATTATGTGACATTCATTTTTCATTTCATTTCAAGCTAGAGGTTTCAGTTTTCTAAATTATTTCTTACATTTTTCATATGTATATATATATATATATATATATATATATATATATATATATATATATATATATATATATATATATATATATATGTTATCCCTGGGGATAGGGGTGAAAAAATACTTCCCACGCATTCCTCACATGTCGTAGAAGGCGACTAGTCGGGACGGAAGCGGGGGGCCAGAAATCCTACCCTCCTTGTATTTCAACTTTCTAAAAATGGGAAACAGAGGGAGTCACGCGGAGAGTGCTCATCCTCCTTGTAGACTCAGATTGGGGTGTCTAAATGTGTGTAGATGTAACCAAGATGTGAAAAAGGAGAGATAGGTAGTATGTTTGAGGAAAGGAACCTGGATGTTTTGGCTCTGAGTGAAACGAAACTCAAGGGTAAAGGGGAAGAGTGGTTTGGGAATGTCTTGGGAGTAAAGTCAGGGGTTAGTGAGAGGACAAGAGCAAGGGAAGGAGTAGCAGTACTCCTGAAACAGGAGTTGTGGGAGAGTGTGATAGAATGTAAGAAAGTAAATTCTCGATTAATATAGGTAAAACTGAAAGTTGATGAAGAGAGATGGGTGATTATTGGTGCATATGCACCTGGGCATGAGAAGAAAGATCATGAGAGGCAAGTGTTTTGGGAGCAGCTGAATGAGTGTGTTAGTGGTTTTCATGCACAAGACCGGGTTATAGTGATGGGTGATTTGAATGCAAAGGTGAGTAATGTGGCAGTTGAGGGAATGATTGGTATACATGGGATGTTCAGTGTTGTAAATGGAAATGGTGAATAGCTTGTACATTTATGTGCTCAAAAAGGACTGGTGATTGCGAATACCTGGTTTAAAAAGCGAGATATACATAAGTATACGTATGTAAGTAGGAGAGATGGCCAGAGAGCGTTATTGGATTACGTGTTAATTGACAGGCGCGCGAAAGAGAGACTTTTGGATGTTAATGTGCTGAGAGGTGCAACTGGAGGGATGTCTGATCATTATCTTGTGGAGGCTAAGGTGAAGATTTGTATGGGTTTTCAGAAAAGAAGAGTGAATGTTGGGGTGAAGAGGGTGGTGAGAGTAAGTGAGCTTGGGAAGGAGACTTGTGTGAGGAAGTACCAGGAGAGACTGAGTACAGAATGGAAAAAAGTGAGAACAATGGAAGTAGGGGGAGTGGGGGAGGAATGGAATGTATTTAGGGAATCAGTGATGGCTTGCGCAAAAGATGCTTGTGGCATGAGAAGCGTGGGAGGTGGGTTGATTAGAAAGGGTAGTGAGTGGTGGGATGATGAAGTAAGATTATTAGTGAAAGAGAAGAGAGAGGCATTTGGACGATTTTTGCAGGGAAAAAATGCAGTTGAGTGGGAGATGTATAAAACAAAGAGACAGGAGGTCAAGAGAAAGGTGCAAGAGATGAAAAAGAGGGCAAATGAGAGTTAGGGTGAGAGAGTATCATTAAATTTTAGGGAGAATAAAAAGACGTTCTGGAAGGAGGTAAATAAAGTGAGTAAGACAAGGGAGCAAATGGGAACTTCAGTGAAGGGCGCTAATGGGGAGGTGATAACAAGTAGTGGTGATGTGAGAAGGAGATGGAGTGAGTGTTTTGAAGATTTGTTGAATGTGTTTGATGATAGGGTGGCAGATATAGGATGTTTTGGTCGAGGTGGTGTGCAAAGTGAGAGGGCTAGGGAAAATGATTTGGTAAACAGATAAGATGTAGTAAAAGCTTTGCGGAAGATGAAAGCCGGTAAGGCAGCAGGTTTGGATGGTATTGTAGTGGAAGCTATTAAAAAAAGGGGGTGACTGTGTTGTTGACTGGTTGGTAAGGTTATTTAATGTATGTATGACTCATGGTGAGGTGCCTGAGGATTGGCGGAATGCTTGCATAGTGCCATTGAACAAAGGCAAAGGGGATAAGAGTGAGTGCTCAAATTACAGAGGTATAAGTTTGTTGAGCATTCCTGGTAAATTATATGGGAGGGTGAAGGCATGTACAGAGCATCAGATTGGGGAAGAGCAGTGTGGTTTCAGAAGTAGTAGAGGATGAGTGGATCAGGTGTTTGCTTTGAAGAATGTATGTGAGAAATACTTTGAAAGGCAAATGGATTTGTATACATCATTTATGGATCTGGAGAAGGCATATGATAGAGTTGATAGAGATGCTCTGTGGAAGGTAATAAGAATATATGGTGTAGGAGGCAAGTTGTTAGAAGCAGTGAAAAGTTTTTATCGAGGATGTAAGGCATGTGTATGTGTAGGAAGAGAGGAAAGTGATTGTTTCTCAGTGAATGTAGGTTTGCGGCAGGCTTGTGTGATGTCTCCATGGTTGTTTAATTTGTCTATGGATGGGGTTGTTAGGGAGGTGAATGCAAGAGTTTTGGAAAGAGGGGCAAGTATGAAGTCTGTTGTGGATGAGAGAGCTTGGGAAGTGAGTCAGTTGTTGTTCGCTGATGATACAGCGCTGGTGGCTGATTCATGTGAGAAACTGCAAAAGCTGGTGACTGAGTTTCGTAAAGTGTGTGAAAGAAGGGCATGTTCTGAAAGAAGAAAGTTAAGATTAAATGTGAATAAGAGCAAGGTTATTAGGTACAGTAGGGTTGAGGGTGAAGTCAATTGGGAGGTAAGTTTGAATGGAGAAAAACTGGAGGAAGTAAAGTGTTTTAGATATCTGGGAGTGGATCTGGCAGCGGATGGAACCATGGAAGCGGAAGTGGATCATAGGGTGGGGGAGGGGGCGAAAATTCTGGGAGCCTTGAAGAATGTGTGGAAGTCGAGAACATTATCTCGGAAAACAAAAATGGGTATGTTTGAAGGAACAGTGGTTTCAACAATGTTCTATGGTTGCGAGGCGTGGGCTATGGATAGAGTTGTGCGCAGGAGGATGGATGTGCTGGAATGAGATGTTTGAGGAAAATGTGTGGTGTGAAGTGGTTTGATCGAGTAAGTAACGTAAGGGTAAGAGAGATGTGTGGAAATAAAAAGAGCGTGGTTGAGAGAGCAGAAGAGGGTGTATTGAAATGGTTTGGGCGCATGGAGAGAATGAGTGAGGAAAGACTGACCAAGAGGATATATGTGTCGGAGGTGGAGGGAACGAGAAGAAGTGGGAGACCAAATTGGAGGTGGAAAGATGGAGTGAAAAAGATTTTGTGTGATCGGGGCCTGAACATGCAGGAGGGTGAAAGGAGGGCAAGGAATAGAGTGAATTGGATCGATGTGGAAAACCGGGGTTGACGTGCTGTCAGTGTGTTGAATCAGGGTATGTGAAGCATCTGGGGTAAACCATGGAAAGCTGTGTAGGTATGTATATTTGCGTGTGTGGAAGTATGTATATACATGTGTATGGGGGTGGGTTGGGCCATTTCTTTCGTCTGTTTCCTTGCGCTACCTCGCAAACGCGGGAGACAGCGAAAAAGCAAAAAAAAAAAAAAATATATATATATATATATATATATATATATATATATATATATATAAATATATATATATATATATATTGTGCATAGTGAGAGGGTTAGGGAAAATGATTTGGTAAACAGAGAAGAGGTAGTGAAAGCTTTGCGGAAGATGAAAGCCGGCAAGGCAGCAGGTTTGGATGGTATTGCAGTGGAATTCATTAAAAAAGGGGGTGACTGTATTGTTGACTGGTTGGTAAGGTTATTTAATGTATATATGACTCATGGTGAGGTGCCTGAGGATTGGCGGAATGCGTGCATAGTGCCATTGTACAAAGGCAAAGGGGATAAGAGTGAGTGCTCAAATTACAGAGGCATAAGTTTGTTGAGTATTCCTGGTAAATTATATGGGAGGGTATTGATTGAGAGGGTGAAGGCATGTACAGAGCATCAGATTGGGGAAGAGCAGTGTGGTTTCAGAAGTGGTAGAGGATGTGTGGATCAGGTGTTTGCTTTGAAGAATGGATGTGAGAAATACTTAGAAAAGCAAATGGATTTGTATGTAGCATTTATGGATCTGGAGAAGGCATATGATAGAGTTGATAGAGATGCTCTGTGGAAGGTATTAAGAATATATGGTGTGGGAGGAAAGTTGTTAGAAGCAGTGAAAAGTTTTTATCGAGGATGTAAGGCATGTGTACGTGTAGGAAGAGAGGAAAGTGATTGGTTCTCAGTGAATGTAGGTTTGCGGCAGGGGTGTGTGATGTCTCCATGGTTGTTTAATTTGTTTATGGATGGGGTTGTTAGGGAGGTAAATGCAAGAGTTTTGGAAAGAGGGGCAAGTATGAAGCCTGTTGGGGATGAGAGAGCTTGGGAAGTGAGTCAGTTGTTGTTCGCTGATGATACAGCGCTGTTGGCTGATTCATGTGAGAAACTGCAGAAGCTGGTGACTGAGTTTGGAAAAGTGTGTGGAAGAAGAAAGTTAAGAGTAAATGTGAATAAGAGCAAGGTTATTAGGTACAGTAGGGTTGAGGGTCAAGTCAATTGGGAGGTGAGTTTGAATGGAGAAAAACTGGAGGAAGTGAAGTGTTTTAGATATCTGGGAGTGGATCTGGCAGCGGATGGAACCATGGAAGCGGAAGTGGATCATAGGGTTGGGGAGGGGGCGAAAATCCTGGGGGCCTTGAAGAATGTGTGGAAGTCGAGAACATTATCTCGGAAAGCAAAAATGGGTATGTTTGAAGGAATAGTGGTTCCAACAATGTTGTATGGTTGCGAGGCGTGGGCTATGGATAGAGTTGTGCGCAGGAGGATGGATGTGCTGGAAATGAGATGTTTGAGGACAATGTGTGGTGTGAGGTGGTGTGATCGAGTGAGTAACGTAAGGGTAAGAGAGATGTGTGGAAATAAAAAGAGCGTGGTTGAGAGAGCAGAAGAGGGTGTTTTGAAGTGGTTTGGGCACATGGAGAGGATGAGTGAGGAAAGATTGACCAAGAGGATATATGTGTCGGAGGTGGAGGGAACAAGGAGAAAAGGGAGACCATATTGGAGGTGGAAGGATGGAGTGAAAAAGATTTTGTGTGATCGGGGCCTGAAAATGCAGGAGGGTGAAAGGAGGGCAAGGAATAGAGTGAATTGGAGCGATGCGGTATACCGGGTTTGACGTGCTGTCAGTGGATTGAATCAAGGCATGTGAAGCGTCTGGGGTAAACCATGGAAAGCTGTGTAGGTATGTATATTTGCGTGTGTGGACGTATGTATATACATGTGTATGGGGGGGGGGGGTTGGGCCATTTCTTTCGTCTGTTTCCTTGCGCTACCTCGCAAACGCGGGAGACAGCGACAAAGTATAATAGAAAATAAAAAAAAAATATATATATAAATATATATATACACACATATATATATATATATATATATATATATATATATATATATATATATATATATATATATATATATATATATATATATATATATATATATATATATATATATATATATATATATATATATATATATATATATATATATATATATATATATATATATATGTATATATATATATATATATATATGCCTTACATCCTCGATAAAAACTTTTCACTGCTTCTAACAACATGCCTCCCACACCATATATTCTCGATACCTTCGAGAGAGGATCTCTGTCAACTCTATCAAATAACTTCTCCAGATCCATAAATGCTAAATACAAATTCATTTGCTTTTCAAAATATTTCTCACATACATTCTTCAAAGCAAACACCTCATCCACACATCCTCTCCCACTTCTAAAACCACACTGCTCTTCCCTAATCTGGTGCTCTGTACATGCCTTCACCCTCTCAATCAATACCCTCCCATATGATTTACCAGGAATACTCAACAAACTTATACCTCTGTATTTTGAGCACTCACTCTTATCCACTTTGCCTTTCTACAATGTGTTCGTGTACGTGTAGGAAGAGAGGAAAGTGATTGGTTCTCAGTGAATGTAGGTTTACGGCAGGGGTGTGTGATGTCTCCATGGTTGTTTAATTTGTTTATGGATGGTGTTTTTAGGGAGGTGAATGCAAGAGTTTTGGAAAGAGGGGCAAGTATGAAGTCTGTTTTGGAGGAGAGACCTTGGGAAGTGAGTCAGTTGTTGTTCGCTGATGATACAGCCCTGGCGGCTGATCCATGTGAGAAACTGCCGAAGCTGGTGACTGAGTTTGGTAAAGTGTGTGATAGAAGAAAGTTAAGAGTAAATGTGAATAAGAGCAAGGTTATTAGGTACAGTAGGGTTGAGGGTCAAGTCAAATGGGAGGTAAGTTTGAATGGAGAAAAACTGGAGGAAGTAAAGTGTTTTAGATATCTCGGAGTGTATCTGGCAGCGGATGGAAAATTGGAAGCGGAAGTGAATCATAGGGTGGGGGAGGGGGCGAAAATCCTGGAAGCATCGAAGAATGTTTGGAAGTCGAGAACATTATCTCGGAAAGCAAAAATGGTTATGTTTGAAGGAATAGTGGTTCCAACAATGTTGTATGGTTGCGAGGCGTGGGCTATGGATAGAGTTGTGCGCAGGATGATGGTTTATTCCTTGACCGCCTTTCACCCTCCTGCATGTTCAGGCCCCGATCACACAAAATCTTTTTCACTCCATCTTTCCACCTCCAATTTGGTTTCCCACTTCTCCTCGTTCCCTCCACCTCCGACACATATATCCTCTCGGTCAATCTTTCCTCACTCATTCTCTCCATGTGCCAAACCATTTTAAAACACCCTCATCTGCTCTCTCAACCACGCTCTTTTTATTTCCACACATCTCTCTTACCCTTGCATTACCTACTCGATCAAACCACCTGTCACCACATATTGTCCTCAAACATATCATTTCCAGCACATCCATCCTCCTGCGCACAACTCTATCCATAGCCCACGCCTCGCAACCATACAACATTGTTGGAACCACTGTTCCTTCAAACATAACCATTTTTGCTTTCCGAGATAATGTTCTCGACTTCCACACATTCTTCAAGGCTCCCAGAATTTTCGCCCTTCCCCCACCCAATGATCCACTTCCGCTTCCATTGTTCCATCCGCTGCCAGATCCACTCCCAGATATCTAAAACACTTCACTTCCTCCAGTTTTTCTCCATTCAAACTCACCTCCCATTTGACTTGACCCTCAACCCTACTGTACCTAATAACCTTGCTCTTATTCACATTTACTCTTAACTTTCTTCTTTCACACACTTTACCAAACTCAGTCACCACCTTCTGCAGTTTCTCACATGAATCAGCCACCAGCGCTGTATCATCAGCGAACAACAACTGACTCACTTCCCAAGCTCTCTCATCCAGAACAGTCTTCATACTTGACCCTCTTTCCAAAACTCTTGCCTTCACCTCCCTAACAACCCCATCCATAAACAAATTAAACAACCATGGAGACATCACACACCCCTGCCGCAAACCTACATTCACTTAGAACCAATCACTTTCCTCTCTTCCTACATGTACGCATGCCTTACATCCTCGATAAAAACTTTTCAGTGCTTCTAACAACTTGCCTCCCACAACATATATTCTGAATACCGTCCAGAGAGCATCTCTATCAATTATATCATATGCCTTCTCCAGATCCATAAATGCTACATACAAATCCATTTCCTTTTCTAAGTATTTCTCACATACATTCTTCAAAGCAAACACCTGATCCACACATCCTCTACCACTTTTGAAACCACACTGCTCTTCCCCAATCTGATGCTCTGTACATGCCTTCACCCTCTCAATCAATACCCTCCCATATAATTTACCAGGAATACTCAACAAACTTATACCTCTGTAATTTGAGCACTCATTCTTATCCCCTTTGCCTTTGTAGAATGGCACTATGCGTGCATATATATATATATATATATATATATATATATATATATATATATATATATATATATATATATATATATATATATATATATATATGTTTTTTTTTTTTTTTGCTTTGTCGCTGTATCCCGCGTTTGCGAGGTAGCGCAAGGAAACATACGAAAGAAATGGCGCAGCCCACCCCCATACACATGTATATAAATAAGTCCACACACGCAAATATACATACCTACACAGCTTTCCATGGTTTACTCCAGACACTTCACATGCCCTGATTCAATCCACTGACACCACGTCAACCCCGGCATACCACATCGCTCCAATTCACTCTATTCCTTGCCCTCCTTTCACCCTCCTGCATGTTCAGGACACGATCACACAAAATCTTTTTCACTCCATCTTTCCACCTCTAATTTGGTCTCCAACTTCTTCTCTTTCCCTCCGCCTCCGACACATATATCCTCTTAGTCAATCTTTCCTCACTCATTCTCTCCATGTGCCCAAACCATTTTAAAACACCCTCTTCTGCTATCTCAACCACGCTCTTTTTATTTCCACACATCTCTCTTACCCTTACGTTACTTACTCGATCAAACCACCTCACACCACACATTGTCCTCAAATATTTTATTTCCAGCACATCCATCCTCCCGCGCATAACTCTATCCATAGCCCACGCCTCGCAACCATACAACATTGTTGGAACCACTGTTCCTTCAAACATAGCCATTTTTGCTTTCCGAGATAATGTTCTCGACTTCCACACATTCTTCAAGACTCACAGATTTTTCGCCACCTCCCCCACCCTATGATCCACTTCCGCTTCCATGGTTCCATCCGCTGCCAGATCCACTCCCAGATATCTAAAACACTTTACTTCCTCCAGTTTTTCTCCATTCAAACTTACCTCCCAATTGACTTGACCCTCAACCCTAATGTACCTAATTAACTTGCTCTTATTCACATTTACTCTTAACTTTCTTCTTTCACACACTTTACCAAACTCAGTCACCAGCTTCTGCAGTTTCTCACATGAATCAGCCACCAGCGCTGTACATCAGCGAACAACAACTGACTCACTTCCCAAGCTCTCTCATCCCCAACAGACTTCATACTTGCCCATCTTTCCAAAACTCTTGCATTCACCTCCCTAACAACCCCATCCATAAACATATATATATATATATATATATACATATATATATATATATATATATATATATATATATATATATATATATATATATATATATATATATATATATATATATATATATATATTTATATATATATATATATGTGTGTACGTGTAGGAAGAGAGGAAAGTGATTGGTTCTCGGTGAATGTAGGTTTGCGGCAGGGGTGTGTGATTTCTCCATGGTTGTTTACTTTGTTTATGGATGGGGTTGTTAGGGATGTGAATGCAAGAGTTTTGGAAAGAGGGGCAAGTATGAAGTCTGTTGGAGATGAGAGAGCTTGGGAAGTGAGTCAGTTGTTGCTCGCTGATGATACAGCGCTGGTGGCTGATTCATGTGAGAAACTGCAGAAGCTGGTGACTGAGTTTGGTAAAGTGTGTGTAAGAAGAAAAAAAGAAAAAAAGAAAAAAAAGGTGTATAAAAGAAAGAGACAGGAGGTCAAGAGAAAGGTGCAAGAGGTGAAAAAAAAGGGCAAATGAGAGTTGGGGTGAGAGAGTATCATTAAATTTTAGGGAGAATAAAAAGATGTTCTGGAAGGAGGTAAATAAAGTGCGTAAGACAAGGGAGCAAATGGGAACTTCAGTGAAGGGCGCAAATGGGGAGGTGATAACAAGTAGTGGTGATGTGAGAAGGAGATGGAGTGAGTATTTTGAAGGTTTGTTGAATGTGTTTGATGACAGAGTGGCAGATATAGGGTGTTTTGGTCGAGGTGGTGTGCAAAGTGAGAGGGTTAGGGAAAATGATTTGGTAAACAGAGAAGAGGTAGTGAAAGCTTTGCGGAAGATGAAAGCCGGCAAGGCAGCAGGTTTGGATGGTATTGCAGTGGAATTTATTAAAAAAGGGGGTGACTGTATTGTTGACTGGTTGGTAAGGTTATTTAATGTATGTATGACTCATGGTGAGGTGCCTGAGGATTGGCGGAATGCGTGCATAGTGCCATTGTACAAAGGCAAAGGGGATAAGAGTGAGTGCTCAAATTACAGAGGTATAAGTTTGTTGAGTATTCCTGGTAAATTATATGGGAGGGTATTGATTGAGAGGGTGAAGGCATGTACAGAGCATCAGATTGGGGAAGAGCAGTGTGGTTTCAGAAGTGGTAGAGGATGTGTGGATCAGGTGTTTGCTTTGAAGAATGTATGTGAGAAATACTTAGAAAAGCAAATAGATTTGTATGTAGCATTTATGGATCTGGAGAAGGCATATGATAGAGTTGATAGAGATGCTCTGTGGAAGGTATTAAGAATATATGGTGTGGGAGGAAATTTGTTAGAAGCAGTGAAAAGTTTTTATCGAGGATGTAAGGCATGTGTACGTGTAGGAAGAGAGGAAAGTGATTGGTTCTCAGTGAATGTAGGTTTGCGGCAGGGGTGTGTGATGTCTCCATGGTTGTTTAATTTGTTTATGGATGGGGTTGTTAGGGAGGTGAATGCAAGAGTTTTGGAAAGAGGGGCAAGTATGAAGTCTGTTGGGGATGAGAGAGCTTGGGAAGTGAGTCAGTTGTTGTTCGCTGATGATACAGCGCTGTTGGCTGATTCATGTGAGAAACTGCAGAAGCTGATGACTGAGTTTGGTAAAGTGTGTGAAAGAAGAAAGTTAAGAGTAAATGTGAATAAGAGCAAGGTTATTAGGTACAGTAGGGTTGAGGGTCAAGTCAATTGGGAGGTGAGTTTGAATGGAGAAAAACTGGAGGAAGTGAAGTGTTTTAGATATCTGGGAGTGGATCTGGCAGCGGATGGAAACATGGAAGCGGAAGTGGATCATAGGGTGGGGGAGGGGACGAAAATTCTGTTAGCCTTGAAGAATGTGTGGAAGTCGAGAACATTATCTCGGAAAGCAAAAATGGGTATTTTTGAAGGAATAGTGGTTCCAACAATGTTGTATGTTTGCGAGGCGTGGACTATGGATAGAGTTGTGCGCTGGAGGATGGATGTGCTGGAAATGAGATGTTTGAGGACAATGTGTGGTGTCAGGTGGTTTGATCGAGTAAGTAACGTAAGGGTAAGAGAGATGTGTGGAAATAAAAAGAGCGTGGTTGAGAGAGCAGAAGAGGGTGTTTTGAAATGGTATGGTCGCATGGAGAGAATGAGTGAGGAAAGATTGACCAAGAGGATATATGTGTCGGAGGTGGTGGGAACGAGGAGAAGAGGGAGACCAAATTGGAGGTGGAAAGATGGAGTGAAAAAGATTTTGTGTGATCGGGGCCTGAACATGCAGGAGGGTGAAAGGAGGGCAAGGAATAGAGTGAATTGGAGCGATGTGGTATACCGGGGTTGACGTGCTGTCAGTGGATTGAATCAAGGCATGTGTAGCGTCTGGGGTAAACCATGGAAAGCTGTGTAGGTATGTATATTTGTGTGTGTGGACGTATGTATATACATGTGTATGGGGGTGGGTTGGGCCATTTCTTTCGTCTGTTTCCTTGCGCTACCTCGCAAACGCGGGAGACAGCGGCGAAAAAAAAAAAAAAAAAATATATATATATATATATATATATATATATATATATATATATATATATATATATATATATATATATATATATATATATATAGAAGAAAGATCATGAGAGGCAAGTGTTTTGGGAGCAGCTGAATGAGTGTGTTAGCGGTTTTGATGCACGAGACCGGGTTATAGTGATGGGTGATTTGAATGCAAAGGTGAGTAATGTGGCAGTTGAGGGAATAATTGGTATGCATGGGGTGTTCAGTGTTGTAAATGGAAATGGTGAAGAGCTTGTAGATTTATGTGCTGAAAAAGGACTGATGATTGGGAATACCTGGTTTAAAAAGCGAGATATACATAAGTATACTTATGTAAGTAGGAGAGATGGCCAGAGAGCGTTATTGGATTACGTGTTAATTGACAGGCGTGCGAAAGAGAGACTTTTGGATGTTAATGTGCTGAGAGGTGCAACTGGAGGGATGTCTGATCATTATCTTGTGGAGGCTAAGGTGAAGATTAGTATGGGTTTTCAGAAAAGAGGAGTGAATGTTGGGGTGAAGAAGGTGGTGAGAGTAAGTGAGCTTGGGAAGGAGACCTGTGTGGGGAAGTACCAGGAGAGACTGTGTACAGAATGGAAAAAGGTGAGAACAATGGAAGTAAGGGGAGTGGGGGAGGAATGGGATGTATTTAGGGAATCAGTGATGGATTGCGCAAAAGATGCTTGTGGCATGAGAAGAGTGGGAGGTGGGCTGTTTAGAAAGGGTAGTGAGTGGTGGGATGAAGAAGTAAGAGTATTAGTGAAAGAGAAGAGAGAGGCATTTGGACGATTTTTGCAGGGAAAAAATGCAATTGAGTGGGAGAAGTATAAAAGAAAGAGACAGGAGGTCAAGAGAAAGGTCCAAGAGGTGAAAAAAAGGGCAAATGAGAGTTGGGGTGAGAGACTATCAGTAAATTTTAGGGAGAATAAAAAGATGTTCTGGAAGGAGGTAAATAGGGTGCGTAAGACAAGGGAGCAAATGGGAACTTCAGTGAAGGGCGTAAATGGGGAGGTGATAACAAGTAGTGGTGATGTGAGAAGGAGATGGAATGAGTATTTTGAAGGTTTGTTGAATGTGTCTGATGACAGAGTGGCAGATATAGGGTGTTTTGGTCGAGGTGGTGTGCAAAGTGAGAGGGTTAGGGAAAATGATTTGGTAAACAGAGAAGAGGTAGTAAAAGCTTTGCGGAAGATGAAAGCCGGCAAGGCAGCAGGTTTGGATGGTATTGCAGTGGAATTTATTAAAAAAGGGGGTGACTGTATTGTTGACTGGTTGGTAAGGTTATTTAATGTATGTATGACTCATGGTGAGGTGCCTGAGGATTGGCGGAATGCGCGCATAGTGCCATTGTACAAAGGCAAAGGGGATAAGAGTGAGTGCTCAAATTACAGAGGTATAAGTTTGTTGAGTATTCCTGGTAAATTATATGGGAGGGTATTGATTGAGAGGGTGAAGGCATGTACAGAGCATCAGATTGGGGAAGAGCAGTGCGGTTTCAGAAGTGGTAGAGGATGTGTGGATCAGGTGTTTGCTTTGAAGAATGTATGTGAGAAATACTTAGACAAGCAAATGGATTTGTATGTAGCATTTATGGATCTGGAGAAGGCATATGATAGAGTTGATAGAGATGCTCTGTGGAAGGTATTAAGAATATATGGTGTGGGAGGCAAGTTGTTAGAAGCAGTGAAAAGTTTTTATCGAGGATGTAAGGCATGTGTACGTGTAGGAAGAGAGGAAAGTGATTGGTTCTCAGTGAATGTAGGTTTGCGGCAGGGGTGTGTGATGTCTCCATGGTTGTTTAATTTGTTTATGGATGGGGTTGTTAGGGAGGTAAATGCAAGAGTCCTGGAAAGAGGGGCAAGTATGAAGCCTGTTGGGGATGAGAGAGCTTGGGAAGTGAGTCAGTTGTTGTTCGCTGATGATACAGCGCTGTTGGCTGATTCATGTGAGAAACTGCAGAAGCTGGTGACTGAGTTTGGTAAAGTGTGTGGAAGAAGAAAGTTAAGAGTAAATGTGAATAAGAGCAAGGTTATTAGGTACAGTAGGGTTGAGGGTCAAGTCAATTGGGAGGTGAGTTTGAATGGAGAAAAACTGGAGGAAGTGAAGTGTTTTAGATATCTGGGAGTGGATCTGTCAGCGGATGGAACCATGGAAGCGGAAGTGGATCATAGGGTGGGGGAGGGGGCGAAAATTTTGGGAGCCTTGAAAAATGTGTGGAAGTCGAGAACATTATCTCGGAAAGCAAAAATGGGTATGTTTGAAGGAATAGTGGTTCCAACAATATTGTATGGTTGCGAGGCGTGGGCTATGGATAGAGTTGTGCGCAGGAGGATGGATGTGCTGGAAATGAGATGTTTGAGGACAATGTGTGGTGTGAGGTGGTTTGATCGAGTAAGTAACGTAAGGGTAAGAGAGATGTGTGGAAATAAAAAGAGCGTGGTTGAGAGAGCAGAAGAGGGTGTTTTGAAATGGTTTGGGCACATGGAGAGAATGAGTGAGGAAAGATTGACCAAGAGGATATATGTGTCGGAGGTGGAGGGAACGAGGAGAAGAGGGAGACCAAATTGGAGGTGGAAAGATGGAGTGAAAAAGATTTTGTGTGATCGGGGCCTGAACATGCAGGAGGGTGAAAGGAGGGCAAGGAATAGAGTGAATTGGAGCGATGTGGTATACAGGGGTTGACGTCCTGTCAGTGGATTGAATCAAGGTATGTGAAGCGTCTGGGGTAAACCATGGAAAGCTGTGTAGGTATGTATATTTGCGTGTGTGGACGTGTGTATGTACATGTGTATGGGGGGGGGGGTTGGGCCATTTCTTTCGTCTGTTTCCTTGCGCTACCTCGCAAACGCGGGAGACAGCGACAAAGTATAAAAAAAAAAAAAAAAATATATATATATATATATATATATATATATATATATATATATATATATATATATATATATATATATATATATATATATATATATATATATTGGAAAGTATTATAATTTTCGCGTGATCGAGTATATTGCTATGAGTCCACGGGGAAAATGAAACACTGTAAGTTCCCAAGTTCACTTTCGTTTAATAATTACATCATCAGGGGAGATACAAGAAAGAATTATAAGTCAGTTTATATACAACGAAAAGACGTAGCTAGGACGCCATTTGGTAAACAAGTGACTGTTCAAGAAAGACAACGAGCGTATAATTAACTTATTATATGGTGAAGAAGAGGAATTGTTTAAAGATTTTATCACCAGTAAAGCTTTCCAATTATAGAACTCCTCTAATATTAAGGTTATGATATTTCTCGTGGTACTGGAGTTAGATTTAATAACTGAGATGGCATTGCTACAATCAACACAATGATCATAGTTTTTAACGTGATTAAACATGGGATTTGATTCTTGTCCTGTTCTATACTATATCTATGTTGCTTAAGTCTAACATAATGATCCTTACCAGACTGCCCAACACAAAACTTATCACAATTTCCACAAGGCACTTTATAGATGCATCCAGGAGAAATTTCTTGTGAGTTCCTGGTTACGATATTCTTTGTAATATTATTGTTCCTGAAAGCAACATTTACATTGAATGATTTAAGCAACATGGGAAGTAAAGTAAAATTATCATAAAAAGATAAAGGTAAAAGATTCTTGGTGTCAATGGGAGGTTTGGGCTCAACTCTATAAAATGATTTATTTGCTAACTTAAGGGATTAATCAATAAAAGATCTAGGGTACTTTAACTTAGATCCAATAGAATTTATAAGATATATTCTATTGGATGGACGCTCCTATTGTGGCAACTATACCAAGGTGCCCCTGACACACCTGTTGTGGTAACTATACCATAGTGCCCTTGACACTCCTGTTGTGACACCTACAACATGGTCCCGCTGATAATCGTGTTGTGACAACTATACACTCCAGTTATTGCAACCACATTGTATATATAACATTAAGTAGCAGTAACATTTCTGTGACAATGTTCTAGTTTACAGTAGCATCCATATGGTATTTTGGCATTGACACAATACATTGTGTAGCACTGAACCACAAAGAAAACTTATCAAGTGTATGGCAAGATACCCTCTTCCTCCTTAACTGTTTGGCGCTGAACTATATGTGTGATGATGATATGTTTGTTACACTATATCATGTGCATGTTGATAAGATGTTTATGACTATATCATGGGTATGTTGATAAAATGTTTTGTGACATCATGTGTATGGTGGTAAGATGATTGTGACACTCTATCATGTGTATGGTGGTAAGATGATTGTGACACTCTATCATGTGTATGGTGATAAGATAATTGTGACACTGTATCATGTGTAGGATGGTAAGATGATTGTGACACTCTATCATGTGTATGGTGCAAGATAATTGTCACACGATATCATGTGTATGGTGATAAGATGATTGTGACACTGTATCATGTGCATGATGATAAGATGATTGTGTCACTCTATCATGTGTATGGTGGAAAGATGATTGTGACACTCTATCATGTGTATGGTGATAAGATAATTGTGACACTGTATCATGTGTAGGATGGTAAGATGATTGTGACACTCTATCAAGTGTATGGTGCAAGATAATTGTCACACGATATCATGTGTATGGTGATAAGATGATTGTGACACTGTATCATGTGCATGATGATAAGATGATTGTGACTCTATATCATGTGTATGTTGATAAGATGTTTGGGACACTATATCAAGGGTATGGTGATGCTTGTAGCACTTCACTATATCTGACACTAAGCTTCTTCTATCGTAAAACAAATAGACACTCACTATGATGTTATGTGTAGCATTAATCTAGTGAGCTGCTGAAATGTATATGATGAAATAGTTCGTGTATAGCACTATCTTGATTCTAGGAGAAACTAACTTTGAAGCAAAGTAGCAGAATATCTTACTTAGGAATTTGACTGTATTCGTCGCTAAACCTTTCATAGCGCACTATGTATGTCAAATTATGTTGCAATACCCTTCAAATCTCCTGGGTTCTGTGAGAGGAAATAAGCTGTACTGGAGTAATATATTTTGTGTATCATGCTATGTTGTGTGCACGGCACTACATAGGGTTGGAAACCTATTAGTGCATCTAGTAGTGCAATGTCAAACAATAAATCATGTCACTGAGCTTTGTGCATTGTACACTTTATTGTTGCAATAGACTTTTGCAGTGCCATAATCCATGTTGCACCACTTCTTTTGTTGAAGTTGTCATTCATTGTGTGCACAGCATGACACACTGTGCTGGGCATCATTCTCTAAGATTACTCATTTGTCTTCCATACTGTGTGGCAGGTGGCGAGCATTGTGGGCTGGTTGGGCGCCGTGATTGCGTCAGTAGTCGCGTTCATCCTGTTCTGGGAAGCTATCAAGATGGTCACTCCTCTGGTCGTCCTCGCTTCCCTCCTTCTGCCCTTCCTTGGCTTCATCTTTGCCTACTGTTTAGCCAAAGTTTCTTGCCAGGTTAGTCCCAAAATTTACCAGGTACAGCTCTGCTTTGTAGTAGTCTTATACTCTACAAACACATGAAGACAGACGAATTCAGATAGCAACAGACCATTGGGTCCTTTCATGGCTGTTTGTGTTGGTGTAAGAAACTAGATAAGCAAGAATGTTACAGACGAATGATATGATCAGTTGTTTATCAGTCTTCATTAATATTTCAAGGTCAAATATTATTACACCACTGGATCGTACCTTTCATTATGGCAACCATATATCATGTGAACAATATCCCATCATAATTTTATCGTACTGTAAAATTTTCCAAATTATTCAGTTTGACCACACATGTAGAAATCGAGTCTAGTCAAGAAAATGTAATTTCATCTGAGTAGGATTAGGTTTAAGCAGTTGGATGAGAGAGTGAGTCATTAGTGGTGTTGTCCTCCCCAGTCTCATCGTATGGCACGCACCATCGGTATAGAAACTGGTTCCCAGAACATGGCAGTCGCTGCTACCATTATAATTCTCTCCTTCTCTGATCCGGTCGTAAGTATCCCACAACACCATTATTATTATTACCATAATCCTGGCCACTATCATGATGATGATGATGATCATTGCCTTCATCATTACCATCATGATAATTGTCATAATTATCATCGTCATAATGATCCTTGCTGACATCATTACCATCCTTGTCATTATTATCACCATTATGATCCTTACTATCATCATTACCATCATTGTCCATGCCATCATCATGAACAATATGATCCACACCATCATCATTACCATCACCATTCATGCCATCATCATGAACAATACGATCCACACCATCATCATTACCATCACCATTCATGCCATCATCATGAACAATATGATCCACACCATCATCATTACCATCACCATT
Organism: Panulirus ornatus; assembly: GCF_036320965.1. Classification (NCBI taxonomy): domain Eukaryota; kingdom Metazoa; phylum Arthropoda; class Malacostraca; order Decapoda; family Palinuridae; genus Panulirus; species Panulirus ornatus. The sequence goes on from NC_092271.1 coordinate 256,695, forward strand.
CATGCCATTATCATGAACAATATGATCCACACCATCATCATTACCATCACCATTCATGCCATTATCATGAACAATATGATCCACACCATCATCATTACCATCACCATTCATGCCATTATCATGAACAATACGATCCACACCATCATCATTACCATCACCATTCATGCCATCATCATGAACAATATGATCCACACCATCATCATTACCATCACCATTCATGCCATTATCATGAACAATATGATCCACACCATCATCATTACCATCACCATTCATGCCATCATCATGAACAATATGATCCACACCATCATCATTACCATCACCATTCATGCCATCATCATGACAATATGATCCACACCATCATCATTACCATCACCATTCATGCCATCATCATGTACACCATCACCTCCACACTATCAATCATTTACCATCCACTACCACACTATCATCAGCTGTCACCATCACCTACCACATATCATCATGTACCATCACCTCCACTATCATCAGTGTCACCATCACTCCACTACACTTTCAACACTATCTCCACACACTGATATCAACACTAGATCATCACCCTCACTCCAATACTTCATCACATGTCGACCTATTCACCCCACCTATCATCAGTTCACCATCACCTCCACATTATATAACACATACCACACCTCCACACTAAACACATTTACCACTATCACACATACCACACACTATTCACACTTCACTCCCACTAACAAATGTCAACCCCTCACTCCACACCTTTATCTTTTCAGACACTACTCCACACCATCATCATTACATCACCCCTACATCACCGCACATACCACACTATCATCAATCACCATCACCTCCACACTATCACATTTTCCACCATCACCCACTATCATCAATCACCATCACCTCCACATATCTCAGCTGTCACATCATCACACATCTAATTCACCACTACCCACACTATCATCAGATGTCACCATCACCTTCACACTATCATCAGCTGTCACCATCATCTCCACACTATCATCAGATGTCACCATCACCTCCACACTATCATCAGATGTTACCATCACCTCCACACTATCATCAGCTGTCACCATCACCTCCACACTATCATCAGCTGTCACCATCACCTCTACACTATCATCAGCTGTCACCATCATCTCCACACTATCATCAGATGTCACCATCACCTCAACACTATCATCAGCTGTCATCATCACCCCCAAACTATCATCAGCTGTCACCATCACCTCCACACTATCATCAGCTGTCACCATCACCTCCACACTATCATCAGGTGTCACCATCACCTCCACATTATCATCAGCTGTCACCATCACCTCCACACTATCATCAGCTGTCACCATCACCTCCACACTATCATCAGATTTCACCATCACCTCCACACTATCATCAGATGTCACCATCACCTCCACACTATCATCAGCTGTCACCATCATCTCCACACTATCATAATGTACCACGATCACCTCCACACTATCATCAGCTGTCACCATCACCTCCACACTATCATCAGCTGTCACCATCACCTCTACACTATCATCAGCTGTCACCATCATCTCCACACTATCATAATGTACCACCATCACCTCCACACTATCATCAGCTGTCACCATCACCTCCACACTATCATCATGTAACACCATCACCTCCACACTATAATCTGCACCCCCCTCACCTATCATCAGCAGTACACCATCACCTCTCAACTATCATCAGCAGTCACCATCACCTCCACACTATCATCAGCAGTACCCATCACCTCCACACTATCATCAGCAGTTACCATCACCTCCACACTATCATCAGCAGTACCATCACCTCCACACTATCATCAGCATTACCATCACCTCCTACACTATCATCAGCAGTCACCATCACCTCCACACTATCATCCAGTACCCATCACCTCCCCACTATCATCAGCGTACCATCACCTCCACACTATCATCAGCAGTCACCACCCACCTTCACACTATCATCATTTAACTCTCCAACTACATCAGCTGTCACCATCATATCCACACTATCACAATGTACCACCATCACCTCCACACTATCATCAGCTATCACCATCACCTCCACACTATCATCAGCAGTTACCATCACCTCCACACTATCATCAGCAGTCACCATCACCTCCACACTATCATCAGCAGTCACCATCACCTCCACACTATCATCAGCAGTTACCATCACCTCCACACTATCATCAGCAATCACCATCACCTCCACACTATCATCATTTACCACCATCACCACACTATCATCAGCTGTCACCATCACCTCCACACTATCATCAGCTATCACCATCAACTCCACACTATCATCAGGTGTCACCATCACCTTAACAGTATCATCAGATGTCACCATCACCCCCACACTATCATCAGCTGTCACGATCACCCCCACACTATCATCAGCTGTCACCATCACTTCCACACTATCATCAGCTGTCACCATCATATCCACACTATCACAATGTACCACCATCACCTCCACACTATCATCAGCTGTCACCATCACCTCCACAGTATCATCAGATGTCACCATCACCCCCACACTATCATCAGCTGTCACCATCACCCCTACACTATCATCAGCTGTCACCATCACTTCCACACTATCATCAGCTGTCACCATCATATCCACACTATCACATTGTACCACCATCACCTCCACACTATCATCAGCTGTCACCATCACCTCCAAACTATCATCATATAACACCATCACTTCCACACTATCATCATGTAACACCATCACCTCCACACTATCATCAGCAGTCACCATCACCTCCACACTATCATCAGCAGTTACACTCACCTCCACACTATCATCAGCAATCACCATCACCTCCACACTATCATCATTTACCACCATCACCACACTATCATCAGCTGTCACCATCACCTCCACACTATCATCAGCTGTCACCATCAACTCCACACTATCATCAGGTACCACCATCACTTCCACACTATCATCAGCTGTCACCATCACTCCCACACTGTCATCAGCTGTCACCATCACCTCCACACTATCATCAGCAGTCACCATCACCTCCACACTATCATCAGCTGTCACGATCACCTCCACACTATCATCAGCTGTCACCATCACCTCCACACTATCATCAGCTGTCACCATCACCTCCACACTATCATCAGATGTCCACCATCACCTCCACACTATCATCAGCTGTCACCATCACCTCCACACTATCATCAGCTGTACCATCACCTCCACACTATCATCAGCAGTCACCATCACCCCACACTATCATCAGCAGTCACCATCACCTCCACACTATCATCAGCAGTCACCATCACCTCCACACTATCATCAGCAGTCACCATCACCTCCACACTATCATCATTTACCACCTTCACCCACACTATCATCAGCTGTCACCATCACCTCCACACTATCATCAGCTGTCACCATCACCTCCACACTATCATCAGCTGTCACCATCACTCCACACTATCATCAGATGTCACCATCACCTCCACACTATCATCAGCTGTCACCATCACCTCCACACTATCATCAGATGTCACCATCACCTCCACACTATCATCAGATGTCACCATCACCTCCACACTATCATCAGCTGTCACCATTACCTCCACATTATCATCAGCAGTCACTATCACCTCCACACTATCATCATGTGCCACCATCACCTCCACACTATCATCAGATGTCACCATCACCTCCACACTATCATCAGCTGTCAGCATCACCTCCACACTATCATCAGCTGTCACCATCACCTCTACATTATCATAAGCAGTCACCATCACCTCCACACTATCATCATGTACCACCATCACCTCCACACTATCATCAGCCGTCACCATCACCTCCACACTGTTATGTGAATAATGTCTAAGATAAGATTTACCCGAATGCTTGTAAAATACCCGGAAGTATATAGTTATCCTCCTCTGCTCAGTTCATGTGTTGTATAATGATAAAGATCACAAGTCAGACTATTGGTAGAATAACAGCAGGATTCTCTCCATAGGTAACAGCTCAGGTGATTTTGTTCCCATCAATGTATGCTTTGACCATATTACTGGAGGCATTTCTGGGAATTGGCTTGTTCACGCTCTACAAGCGGAAGTTTTCCAAAGATGACGATGACTACCCAGTGGTACATACTGCCAAAATCAAGCAAAGTGCATGTGAAGAAGGAGAACTGGAAAATTTTTAATGAAAAGTTAAGAAATAGATTGAGGTTAGACTGTGAGAAAACGTTACCTCTCCACGAAGAAAAACAAGCAAAGATGTTGGAGTTGTGCACATTATCAAACATATAACTGTTGTCCAATCTTCAGGAAGTGTCAGAATATACGATGACAGAAAATTACGTAATTCTCACACTCACACACACACACACACACACACACACACACACACACACACACACACACACACACACACACACACATATATATATATATATATATATATATATATATATATATATATATATATATATATATATATATATATATATATATATGGATGTTAATGTGCTGAGAGGTGCAACTGGAGGGATGTCTGATCATTATCTTGTGGAGGCTAAGGTGAAGATTTGTATAGGTTTTCAGAAAAGAAGAGTGAATGTTGGGGTGAAGAGGGTGGTTAGAGTAAGTGAGCCTGGGAAGGAGACTTGTGTGAGGAAGTACCAGGAGAGACTGAGTACAGAATGGAAAAAGGTGAGAACAATGGAAGTAAGGGGAGTGGGGGAGGAATAGGATGTATTTAGGGAATCAGTGATGGATTGCACAAAAGATGCTTGTGGCATGAGAAGAGTGGAAGGTGGGTTGATTAGAAAGAGAAGTGAGTGGTGGGATGAAGAAGTAAGATTATTAGTGAAAGAGAAGAGAGAGGCATTTGGACGATTTTTGCAGGGAAAAAATGCAATTGAGTGGGAGATGTATAAAAAAAAAGAGACAGGAGGTCAAGAGAAAGGTGCAAGAGGTGAAAAAGAGGGCAAATGAGAGTTGGGGTGAGAGAGTATCATTAAATTTTAGGGAGAATAAAAAGATGTTCTGGAAGGAGGTAAATAAAGTGCGTAAGACAAGGGAGCAAATGGGAAATTCAGTGAAGGGCGCAAATGGGGTGGTGATAACAAGTAGTGGTGATGTAAGGAGATGGAATGAGTATATTGAAGGTTTGTTGAATGTGTTTGATGATAGAGTGGCAGATATAGAGTGTTTTGGTCGAGGTGGTGTGCAAAGTGAGAGGGTTAGGGAAAATGATTTGGTAAACAGATAAGAGGTAGTAAAAGCTTTGCGGAAGATGAAAGCCGGCAAGGCAGCAGGTTTGGATGGTATTGCAGTGGAATTTATTAAAAAAGGGGGTGACTGCATTATTGACTGGTTGGTAAGGTTATTTAATGTATGTATGACTCATGGTGAGGCGCCTGAGGATTGGCAGAATGCGTGCATAGTGCCATTGTACAAAGGCAAAGGGGATAAGAGTGAGTGCTCAAATTACAGAGGTATAAGTTTGTTGAGTATTCCTGGTAAATCATATGGGAGGGTATTGATTGAGAGGGTGAAGGCATGTACAGAGCATCAGATTGGGGAAGAGCAGTGTGGTTTCAGAAGTGGTAGACGATGTGTGGATCAGGTGTTTGTTTTGAAGAATGTATGTGAGAAATACTTGGAAAAGCAAATGGATTTGTATGAAGCATTTATGGATCTGGAGAAGGCATATGATAGAGTTGATAGAGATGCTCTGTGGAAGATATTAAGAATATATGGTGTGGGAGGCAAGTTGTTAGAAGCAGTGAAAAGTTTTTATCGAGGATGTAAGCCATGTGTACGTGTAGGAAGAGAGGAAAGTGATTGGTTCTCAGTGAATGTAGGTTTGCAGCAGGGGTGTGTGATGTCTCCATGGTTGTTTAATTTGTTTATGGATGGGGTTGTTAGAGAGGTGAATGCAAGAGTTTTGGAAAAAGGGGCAAGTATGAAGTCTGTTGGGGATGAGAGAGCTTTGGAAGTGAGTCAGTTGTTGTTCGCTGACGATACAGCGCTGGTGGCTGATTCATGTGAGAAACTGCAGAAGCTGGTGACTGAGTTTAGTAAAGTGTGTGAAAGAAGAAAGTTAAGAGTAAATGTGAATAAGAGCAAGGTAATTAGGTACAGTAGGGTTCAGGGTCAAGTCAATTGGGAGGTAAATTTGAATGGAGAAAAACTGGATGGAGTAAAGTGTGTTAGATATCTGGGAGTGGATCTGGCAGCGGATGGAACCATGGAAGCGGAAGTGGATCATAGGGTGAGGGAGGGAGCGAAAATCCTGGGAGCCTTGAAGAATGTGTGGAAGTCGAGAACATTATCTCGGAAACCAAAAATGGGTATGTTTGAAGGAATAGTGGTTCCAACAATGTTGCATGGTTGCGAGGCGTGGGCTATGGATAGAGTTGTGCGGAGGAGGATGGATGTGCTGAAAATGAGATGTTTGAGGACAATGTGTGGTGTGAGGTGGTTTGATCGAGTAAGTAACGTAAGGGTAAGAGAAATGTGTGGAAATAAAAAGAGCGTGGTTGAGAGAGCAGAAGAGGGTGTTTTGAAATGGTTTGGGCACATGGAGAGAATGAGTGAGGAAAGATTGACCAAGAGGATATATGTGTCGGAGGTGGAGGAAACGAGGAGAAGAGGGAGACCAAATTGGAGGTAGAAAGATGGAGTGAAAAAGATTTTGTGTGATCGGGGCCTGAACATGCAGGAGGGTGAAAGGAGGGCAAGGAATAGAGTGAATTGGATCGATGTGGTATACCGGGGTTGACTTGCTGTCAGTGGATTGAATAGGGCATGTGAAGCGTCTGGGGTAAACCATGGAAAGCTGTGTAGGTATGTATATTTGCGTGTGTGGACGTATGTATATACATGTATATGGGGGTGGGTTGGGCCATTTCTTTCGTCTGTTTCCTTGCGCTACCTCGCAAACGCGGGAGACAGCGACAAAGCAAAAAAAAAAATATATATATATATATATATATATATATATATATATATATATATATATATATATATATATATATATATATATATATATATTTTGGGGGGGGCGGAAATAATTAGAAAAGCAAATGGATTTGTGTGTAGCATTCACATATATATATATATATATATATATATATATATATATATATATATATATATATATATATATATATATATATATATATATATATATATATATATATATATATATATACATATATATATATATATATATATATATATATATATATATATATATATATATATATATATGTATATATATATATATATATATATATATATATATATATATATATATATATATATATATATATATATATATATATATATATATACATATCCCTGGGGATAGGGGAGAAAGAATACTTCAAGCGCATTCCTCACGTGTCGTAGAAGGCGACTAAAGGGGACTGGAGCGGGGGGCCTGAAACTCTCCCCTGCTTGTATTTTGACTTTCTAAAAGGGGAAACAGAAGGAGTCACGCGGCGAGTGCTCATCCTCCTCGAAGGCTCTGATTGGGGTGTCTAAATGGGTGTGGATGTAACCAAGATGAGAAAAAGGAGAGATAGATAGTATGTTTGAGGAAGGGAAACTTGATTTTTTGCCTCTGAGTGAAACGAAGCTCAAGGGTAAAGGGGAAGGGTGATTTGGGAATGTCTTGGGAGTAAAGTCAGGGGCTAGTGAGAGGACAGGAGCAAGGGAAGGAGTAGCACTACTCCTGAAACAGGAATTGTGGGAATACGTGATAGAGTGTAAGAAAGTAAATTCTAGATTGATATGGATAAAACTGAAAATTGATGGAGAGAGATGGGTGATTATTGGTGCATATGCACCTGGGCTTGAGAAGAAAGATTATGAGAGGCGAGTTTTTTGGGAACAGTTGAATGAGTGTGTTAGTTGTTTTGATGCACAAGACCGGATTATAGTGATGGGTGATTTGAATGCAAAGGTGAATAATGTGGCAGTTGAGGGAATAATTGGTATACATGGGATGTTCACTGTTGTAAATGGAAATAGTGAAGAGCTTGTAGATTTATGTGCTGAAGAAGGACTGGTGATTGGGAATACCTGGTTTAAAAAGTGAGATATACATAAGTATACGTATGTAAGTAGGAGAGATGGCCAGAGAACGTTTTTGAATAAGGTGTTAATTGACAGGCGCGCGAAAGAGAGACTTTTGGAGGTTAATGTGCTTAGAGGTGCAACTGGAAGGATGTCTGATCATTATCTTGTGGAGGCGAAGGTGAAGATTTGTAAGGGTTTTAAGAAAAGAAGAAAGAATGTTCGGGTGAAGAGAGTGGTGAGAGTAAGTGAGCTTGGGAAGGAGACTTGTGTGAGGAAGTACCAGGAGAGACTGAGTACAAAATGGAAAAAGGTGAGAACAAAGGAGGTAAGGGGAGTGGGGGAGGAATGGGATGTATTTAGGGAATCAGTGATGGCTTGCGCAAAAGATGCTTGTGGCATGAGAAGCGTGGGAGGTGGGTTGATTAGGAAGGGAAGTGAGTGGTGGGATAAAGAAGTTAGATTATTAGTGAAAGACAAGAGAGAGGCATTTGGACGATTTTTGCAAGGAAAAAATGCAATTGAGTGGGAGATGTATGACAGAAAGAGGCAGGAGGTCAAGGGAAAGGTGCAAGAGGTGAAAAAGAGGGCAAATGAGAGTTGGGGTAAGAGAGTATCATTAAATTCTAGGGAAAATAAAAAGGTGCTTTGGAAGGAGGTAAATAAATTGCTTAAGACAATGGAGCAAATGGGAACTTCAGTGAAGGGGGCAAATGGGGAGGTGATAACAAGTAGTGGTGATGTGAGAAGGAGATGGAGTGAGTATTTTGAAGGTTTGTTGAATGTGTTTGATGATAGAGTGGCAGATGTAGGGTGTTTTGGTCGAGGTGGTGTGCAATGTGAGTGGGTGAGGGAAAATGATTTGGTAAACAGAGAAGAAGTAGTAAAAGCTTTGCGGAAGATGAAAGGCGACAAGGCAGCAGGTTTGGATGGTATTGCAGTGGCATTTATTAAAAAAGGGGGGTGACTGTATTGTTGACTGGTTAGTAAGGTTATTCAGTTTATGTATGATTCATGGTGAGGTGCCTGACGATTGGCGGAATGCTTGCATAGTGCCATTGTGAAAAGGCAAAGGGGATAAGAGTGAGTGCTTAAATTACAGAGGTATAAGTTTGTTGAGTATTCCTGGGGAATTTTATGGGAGGGTATTGATTGAGAGGGTGAAGGCATGTACAGAGCATCAGATTAGGGAAAAGCAGTGTGGTTTCAGAAGTGGTAGACGATGTGTGGATCAGGTGTTTGCTTTGAAGAACGAATATGAGAAATACTTAGAAAAGCAAATGGATTTGTATGTAGTATTTATGGATCTGGAGAAGGCATATGATAGAGTTGATAAAGATGCTCTGTGGAAGGCACTAAGAATGCATGTTGTGGGAGGCAAGGTGTTAGAAGCAGTGAAAAGTTTTATCGAGGATGTAAGGCATGTGTACGTGTAGGAAGAGAGGAAAGTGATTGGTTCTCAGTGAATGTAGGTTTGCGGTAGGGGTGTGTGATGTCTCCATGGTTTAATTTGTTTATGGATGGGGTTGTTAGGGAGATGAATGCAAGAGTTTTGGAAAGAGGGGCAAGTATGCAGTCTGTTGTGGATGTGAGAGGTAGGGAAGTGAGTCAGTTGTTGTTCGCTGATGATACAGCGCTGGTGGATGATTCGTGTGAGAAATTGCAGAAGCTGGTGACTGAGTTTGGTAAAGTGTGTGAAAGAAGAAAGTTGAGAGTAAATATGAATAAGAGCAAGGTTATTAGGTACAGTAGGGTTGATGGTCAAGTCAATTGGGAGGTAAGTTTGAATGGAGAAAAACTGGAGGAAGTAAAGTGTTTTAGATATCTGTGAGTGGATCTGGCAGCGGATGGAACCATGGAAGCGGAAGTGAATCATAATTTGGGGAGGGGGAGAAAATCCTGGGAGCCTTGAGGAATGTTTGGAAGTCGAGAACATAATCTCCGAAAGTAAAGAGGGGTATGTTTCAAGGAAGAGTGGTTCCAACAATGTTTTATGATTGCGAGACGTGGGCTATGGATACAGTTGTGCGCAGGAGGGTGGATGTGCTGGAAATGAAATATATGAGGACAATGTGTGTTGTGAGGTGGTTTCATCGAGTAAGTAATGTAAGGTTAAGAGAGATGTGTGGAAATAAAAAGAGCGTGGTTGAGAGAGCAGAAGAGGGTGTTTTGTAATGGTTTGGGCACATGGAGAGAATGATTGAGGAAAGATTGACCAAGAGGATATATGTGTCAGATGTGGAGGGAACGAGGAGAAGTGGGAGACTAAATTTGAGGGTGGAAAGATGGAGTGAAAAAGATTTTGAGAGATCGTGGCCCAAACATGCAGGAGGGTGAAAGGAGGGCAAGGAATAGAGTGAATTGGATCGATGTGGTATACCGGGGTCGACGTGCTGTCAATGGATTGAATCAGGGCATGTGAGGCGTCTGGGGTGAGCCATGGGAATTTCTGTGGGGCCTGGATGTGGTGAGGGAGCTGTGGTTTCGGGCATTATTACATGACAGCTAGAGACTGAGTGTGAACGAATGGGGCCTTTGTCGTCTTTTCCTAGCGCTACCTCGAACACATTAGGGGGGAGGGGGATGTTATTCCATGTGTGGCGAGTGGTGATGGGAATAAATAAAGGCAGACAGTATAAAATATGTACATGTGTATATATGTATATGTCTATGTGTGTATATATATGTGTACATTGAGATGTATAGGTATGTATATTTGCGTGTGTGGACGTGTATGTATATACATTTGTATGGGGGTTGGTTGGGCCATTTCTTTCGTCTGTTTCCTTGCGCTACCTCTCAAACGCGGGAGACAGCGAGAAAGCAAAATAAAAAAAGATAAAATATATATATATATATATATATATATATATATATATATATATATATATATATATATATATATATATATACATATATATATATTTATCTATTTATTTTTCTCTGTCGCTGTCTCCCGCGTTTGCGAGGCAGCGCAAGGAAACAGACGAAAGAAATGGCCCAACCCACCCCCATACACATTTGTATACATACACGTCCACACACGCAAATATGCATACCTATACATCTCAATGTACACATATATATACACACACAGACACATACATATATACCCATGCACACAATTTACACTGTCTGCCCTTATTCATTGTCATCGCCACCTCGTCACACATGGAATATCATCCCCTACCCCCTCATGTGTGCGAGGTAGCGCTAGGGTAAGACAACAAAGGCCCCATTCGTTCACACTTAGTCTCTAGCTGTCATGCAATAATGCCCGAAACCACAGTTCCCTTTCCACATCCAGGCCCCACAAAACTTTCCATGGTTTACTCCAGACGCTTCACATGCCCTGATTCAATCCACTGACAGCAAGTCAACCCCGGTATACCACATCGATACAATTCACTCTATTCCTTGCCCGCCTTTCACCGTACTGCATGTTCAGGCCCCGATCACTCAAAATCTTTTTCACTCCATCTTTCCACCTCCAATTTGGTCTCCCACTTCTCCTCGTTCCCTCCACCTCCTACAAATATATCCTCTTGGTCAATCTTTCCTCAATCATTCTCTCCATGTGCCCAAACCATTTCAAAACACCCTCATCTGCTCTCTCAACCACGCTCTTTTTATTTCCACACATCTCTCTCACCCTTATATTACTTACTCGATCAAACCACCTCACACCACACATTGTCCTCAAACATCTCATTTCCAGCACATCCACCCTCCTGCGCACAACTCTATCCATAGCCCACGCCCCGCAACCATACAACATTGTTGGAACCACTCTTCCTTCAAACATACCCATTTTTGCTTTCCGAGATTATGTTCTCGACTTCCATACATTCTTCAAGGCTCCCAGTATCTTCGCCCCCTCCCCCACCCTATGATTCACTTCCGCTTCCATGGTTCCATCCGCTGCCAGATCCACTCCCAGATATCTAAAACACTTTACTTCCTCCAGTTTTTCTCCATTCAAACTTACCTCCCAATTGACTTGACCCTCAACCCTACTGTACCTAATAACCTTGCTCTTATTCATATATATATATATATATATATATATATATATATATATATATATATATATGTGTATATATATATATATTTTTTTTTTTTTTTATACTTTGTCGCTGTCTCCCGCGTTTGCGAGGTAGCGCAAGGAAACAGACGAAAGAAATGGCCCAACCCCCCCCATACACATGTATATACATACGACCACACACGCAAATATACATACCTACACAGCTTTCCATGGTTTACCCCAGACGCTTCACATGTCTTGATTCAATCCACTGACAGCACGTCAACCCCGGTATACCACATTGCTCCAATTCACTCTATTCCTTGCCCTCCTTTCACCCTCCTGCAAGTTCAGGCCCCGATCACACAAAATCTTTTTCACTCCATCTTTCCACCTCCAATTTGGTCTCCCTCTTCTCCTCGTTCCCTCCACCTCCGACACATATATCCTCTTGGTCAATCTTTCCTCACTCATTCTCTCCATGTGCCCAAACCATTTCAAAACACCCTCTTCTGCTCTCTCAACCACGCTCTTTTTATTTCCACACATCTCTCTTACCCTTACGTTACTCACTCGATCAAACCACCTCACACCACACATTGTCCTCAGACATCTCATTTCCAGCACATCCATCCTCCTGCGCACAACTCTATCCATAGCCCACGCCTCGCAACCATACAACATTGTTGGAACCACTATTCCTTCAAACATACCCATTTTTGCTTTCCGAGATAATGTTCTCGACTTCCACACATTCTTCAAGGCTCCCAGAATTTTCGCCCCCTCCCCCACCCTATGGTCCACTTCTGCTTCCATGGTTCCATCCGCTGCCAGATCCACTCCCAGATATCTAAAACACTTCACTTCCTCCAGTTTTTCTCCATTCAAACTCATCTCCCAATTTACTTGACCCTCAACCCTACTGTACCTAATAACCTTGCTCTTATTCACATTTACTCTTAACTTTCTTCTTCCACACACTTTATAAAACTCCGTCACCAGCTTCTGCAGTTTCTCACATGAATCAGCCACCAGCGCTGTATCATCAGCGAACAACAACTGACTCACTTCCCAAGCTCTCTCATCCCCAACAGACTTCATACTTGCCCCTCTTTCCAAAACTCTTGCCTTTACCTCCCTAACAACCCCATCCATAAACAAATTAAACAACCATGGAGACATCACACACCCCTGCCGCAAACCTACATTCACTGAGAACCAATCACTTTCCTCTCTTCCTACACGTACACATGCCTTACATCCTCGATAAAAACTTTTCACTGCTTCTAACAACTTGCCTCCCACACCATATATTCTTAATACCTTCCACAGAGCATCTCTATCAACTCTATCATATGCCTTCTCCAGATCCATAAATGCTACATACAAATCCATTTGCTTTTCTAAGTATTTCTCACATACATTCTTCAAAGCAAACACCTGATCCACACATCCTCTACCACTTCTGAAACCACACTGCTCTTCCCCAATCTGATGCTCTGTACATGCCTTCACCCTCTCAGTCAATACCCTCCCATACAATTTACCAGGAATACTCAACAAACTTATACCTGTGTAATTTGAGCACTCACTCTTATCCCCTTTTCCTTTGTACAATGGCACTATGCACGCATTCCTCCAATCCTCAGGCACCTCACCATGAGTCATACATACATTAAATAACCTTACCAACCAGTCAACAATACAGTCACCCCCTTTTTTAATAAATTCCACTGCAATACCATCCAAACCTGCTGCCTTGCCGGCTTTCATCTTCCGCAAAGCTTTCACTACCTCTTCTCTGTTTACCAAATCGTTTTCCCTAACCCTCTCACTTTGCACACCACCTCGACCAAAACACCCTATATCTGCCACTCTATCATCAGACACATTCAACAAACCTTCAAAATACTCACTCCATCTCCTTCTCACATCACCACTACTTGTTATCACCTCCCCATTTGCGCCCTTCACTAAAGTTCCCATTTGCTCCCTTGTCTTACGCACTTTATTTACCTCCTTCCAGAACATCTTTTTATTTTCCCTAAAATTTAATGACACTCTCTCACCCCAACTCTCATTTGCCCTTTTTTTCACCTCTTCCACCTTTCTCTTGACCTCCTGTCTCTTTCTTTTATACATCTCCCACTCAATTGCATTTTTTCCCTGCAAAAATCGTCCAAATGCCTCTCTCTTCTCTTTCACTAATACTCTTACTTCTTCATCCCACCACTCACTACCCTTTCTAATCAACCCACCTCCCACTCTTCTCATGCCACAAGCATCTTTTGCGCAATCCATCACTGACTCCCTAAATACATCCCATTCCTCCCCCACTCCCCTTACTTCCATTGTTCTCACCTTTTTCCATTCTGTACACAGTCTCTCCTGGTACTTCCTCACACAGGTCTCCTTCCCAAGCTCACTTACTCTCACCACCTTCTTCACCCCAACATTCACTCTTCTTTTCTGAAAACCCATACTAATCTTCACCTTAGCCTCCACAAGATAATGATCAGACATCCCTCCAGTTGCACCTCTCAGCACATTAACATCCAAAAGTCTCTCTTTCGCACGCCTGTCAATTAACACGTAGTCCAATAACGCTCTCTGGCCATCTCTCCTACTTACATAAGTGTACTTATGTATATCTCGCTTTTTAAACCAGGTATTCCCAATCATCAGTCCTTTTTCAGCACATAAATCTACAAGCTCTTCACCATTTCCATTTACAACACTGAACACCCCATGTATACCAATTATTCCCTCAACTGCCACATTACTCACCTTTGCATTCAAATCACCCATCACTATAACCCGGTCTCGTGCATCAAAACCACTAACACACTCATTCAGCTGCTCCCAAAACACTTGCCTCTCATGATCTTTCTTCTCATGCCCAGGTGCATATGCACCAATAATCACCCACCTCTCTCCATCAACTTTCAGTTTTACCCATATTATTCGAGAATTTACTTTCTTACATTCTATCACATACTCCCACAACTCCTGTTTCAGGAGTATTGCTACTCCTTCCCTTGCTCTTGTCCTCTCACTAACCCCTGACTTATATATATATATATATATATATATATATATATATATATATATATATATATATATATATATATATATATATATATATATATATATATATATATATTTATATATATATTATCCCTGGGGATACGGGTGAAAGAATACTTCCCAAGCATTCCTCGCGTGTCGTAGAAAGCGACTACAGGGGACGGGAGCGGGGGGCCAGAAATCCTCCCCTCCTTGTACTTTTTTAACTTTCTCAAATGGGAAACAGAAGAAGGATCACGCGAGGAGTGCTCATCCTCCTCGAAGGCTCAGATTGGGGTGCCTAAATGTATGTGGATGTAACCAAGATGTGAAAAAAGGAGAGATAGGTAGTATGTTTGAGGAAAGGAACCTTGATGTTTTGCCTCTGAGTGAAACGAAGCTCAAGGGTAAAGGGGAAGGGTGATTTGGGAATGTCTTGGGAGTAAAGTCAGGGGCTAGTGAGAGGACAGGAGCAAGGGAAGGAGTAGCACTACTCCTGAAACGGGAGTTGTGGGAGTACGTGATAGAGTGTAAGAAAGTAAATTCTAGATTGATATGGATAAAACTGAAAATTGATGGAGAGAGATGGGTGATTATTGGTGCATATGCACCTGGGCTTGAGAAGAAAGATTATGAGAGGCGAGTTTTTTGGGAGCAGTTGAATGAGTGTGTTAGTTGTTTTGATGCACAAGACCGGATTATAGTGATGGGTGATTTGAATGCAAAGGTGAATAATGTGGCAGTTAAGGGAATAATTGGTATACATGGGATGTTCACTGTTGTAAATGGAAATAGTGAAGAGCTTGTAGATTTATGTGCTGAAAAAGGACTGGTGATTGGGAATACCTGGTTTAAAAAGTGAGATATACATAAGTATACTTATGTAAGTAGGAGAGATGGCCAGAGAGCGTTATTGGACTACGTGTTAATTGACAGGCGCGCGAAAGAGAGAATTTTGGATGTTAATGTGCTGAGAGGTGCGACTGGAGGGATGTCTGATCATTATCTTGTGGAGGCTAAGGTGAAGATTTGTATGGGTTTTCAGAAAAAAAGAGTGAATGTTGGGGTGAAGAGGGTGGTGAGAGTAAGTGAGCTTGGGAAGGAGACCTGTGTGAGGAAGTACCAGGAGAGACTGAGTACAGAATGGAAAAAGGTGAGAACAATGGAAGTAAGGGGATTGGGGGAGGAATGGGATGTATTTAGGGAATCAGTGATGGATTGCGCAAAAGATGCTTGTGGCATGAGAAGAGTGGGAGATGGGTTGATTAGAAAGGGTAGAGAGTGGTGGGATGAAGAAGTAAGAGTATTAGTGAAAGAGAAGAGAGAGGCATTTGGACGATTTTTGCAGGGAAAAAATGCAATTGAGTGGGAGATGTATAAAAGAAAGAGACAGGAGGTCAAGAGAAAGGTGCAAGAGGTGAAAAAAGGGCAAATGAGAGTTGGGGTGAGAGAATATTATTAAATTTTAGGGAGAATAAAAAGATGTTCTGGAAGGAGGTAAATAAAGTGCGTAAGACAAGGGAGCAAATGGGAAATTCAGTGAAGGGCGCAAATGGGGAGGTGATAACAAGTAGTGGTGATGTGAGAAGGAGATGGAGTGAGTATTTTGAAGGTTTGTTGAATGTGTTTGATGATAGAGTGGCAGATATAGGGTGTTTTGGTCGAGGTGGTGTGCAAAGTGAGAGGGTTAGGGAAAATGATTTGGTAAACAGAGAAGAGGTAGTAAAAGCTTTGCGGAAGATGAAAGCCGGCAAGGCAGCAGGTTTGGATGGTATTGCAGTGGAATTTATTAAAAAAGGGGGTGACTGTATTGTTGACTGGTTGGTAAGGTTATTTAATGTATGTATGACTCATGGTGAGGTGCCTGAGGATTGGCGGAATGCGTGCATAGTGCCATTGTACAAAGGCAAAGGGGATAAGAGTGAGTGCTCAAATTACAGAGTATAAGTTTGTTGAGTATTCCTGGGAATTATATGGGAGGGTATTGATTGAGAGGGTGAAGGCATGTACAGAGCATCAGATTAGGGAAGAGCAGTGTGGTTTCAGAAGTGGTAGACGATGTGTGGATCAGGTGTTTGCTTTGAAGAATGAATGTGAGAAATACTTAGAAAAGCAAATGGATTTGTATGTAGCATTTATGGATCTGGAGAAGGCATATGATAGAGTTGATAGAGATGCTCTGTGGAAGGCACTAAGAATGTATGTTGTGGGAGGCAAGTTGTTAGAAGCAGTGAAAAGTTTTATCGAGGATGTAAGGCATGTGTACGTGTAGGAAGAGAGGAAAGTGATTGGTTCTCAGTGAATGTAGGTTTGCGGCAGGGGTGTGTGATGTCTCCATGGTTTAATTTGTTTATAGATGGGGTTGTTAGGGAGGTGAATGCAAGAGTTTTGGAAAGAGGGGCAAGTATGAAGTCTGTTGGGGATGAGAGAGCTAGGGAAGTGAGTCAGTTGTTGTTCGCTGATGATACAGCGCTGGTGGCTGATTCATGTGAGAAACTGCAGAAGCTGGTGACTGAGTTTGGTAAAGTGTGTGAAAGAAGAAAGCTAAGAGTAAATGTGAATAAGAGCAAGGTTATTAGGTACAGTAGGGTTGAGGGTCAAGTCAATTGGGAGGTGAGTTTGAATGGAGAAAAACTGGAGGAAGTGAAGTGTTTTAGATATCTGGGAGTGGATCTGGCAGCGGATGGAACCATGGAAGCGGAAGTGAATCATAGGGTGGGGGAGAGGGCGAAAATCCTGTGAGCCTTGAAGAATGTGTGGAAGTCGAGAACATTATCTCGGAAAGCAAAAATGTGTATGTTCGAAGGAATAGTGATTCCAACAATGTTTTATGGTTGCGAGACGTGGGCTATGGATATAGTTGTGCGCAGGAGGGTGGATGTGCTGGAAATGAAATATATGAGGACAATGTGTGTTGTCAGGTGGTTTCATCGAGTAAGTAATGTAAGGGTAAGAGAGATGTGTGGAAATAAAAAGAGCGTGGTTGAGAGAGCAGAAGAGGGTGCTTTGAAATGGTTTGGGCACATGGAGAGAATGAGTGAGGAAAGATTGACCAAAAGGATATATGTGTCAGAGGTGGAGGGAACGAGAAGTGGGAGACTAAATTTGAGGGTGGAAAGATGGAATGAAAAAGATTTTGAGAGATCGTGGCCCAAACATGCAGGAGGGTGAAAGGAAGGCAAGGAATAGAGTGAATTGGATCGATGTGGTATACCGGGGTCGACGTGCTGTCACTGGATTGAATCAGGGCATGTGAGGCGTCTGGGGTGAGCCAAGGGAATTTCTGTGGGGCCTGGATGTGGAGAGGGAGCTGTGGTTTCGGGCATTATTACATGACAGCTGGAGACTGAGTGTGAACGAATGGGGCCTTTGTCGTCTTTTCCTAGCGCTACCTCGAACACATTAGGGGGGAGGGGGATGTTATTCCATGTGTGGCGAGTGGTGATGGGAATAGATAAAGGCAGACAGTATAAAATATGTACATGTGTATATATGTATATGTCTATGTGTGTATATATATGTGTACAATAAGATGTATAGGTATGTATATTTGCGTGTGTGGACGTGTATGTATATACATTTGTATGGGAGTTGGTTGGGCCATTTCTTTCGTCTGTTTCCTTGCGCTACCTCTCAAACGCGGGAGACAGCGAGAAAGCAAAATAAAAAACGATAAAATATATATATATATATATATATATATATATATATATATATATATATATATATATATATATATATATATATATTTATCTATTTATCTTTCTCTGTCGCTGTCTGCCGCGTTTGCGAGGCAGCGCAAGGAAACAGACGAAAGAAATGGCCCAACCCACCCCCATACACATGTGTATACATACACGTCCACACACGCAAATATGCATACCTATACATCTCAATGTACACATATATATACACACACAGACACATACATATATACCCATGCACACAATTTACACTGTCTGCCCTTATTCATTGTCATCGTCACCTCGTCACACATGTAATATCATCCCCTACCCCCTCATGTGTGCGAGGTAGCGCTAGGAAAAGACAACAAAGGCCCCATTCGTTCACACTTAGTCTCTAGCTGTCATGCAATAATGCCCGAAACCACAGTTCCCTTTCCACTTCCAGGCCCCACAAAACTTTCCATGGTTTACTCCAGACGCTTCACATGCCCTGATTCAATCCACTGACAGCAAGTCAACCCCGGTATACCACATCGATCCAATTCACTCTATTCCTTGCTCGCCTTTCACCGCACTGCATGTTCAGGCCCCGATCACTCAAAATCTTTTTCACTCCATCTTTCCACCTCCAATTTGGTCTCCCACTTCTCCTCGTTCCCTCCACCTCCTACACATATATCCTCTTGGTCAATCTTTCCTCAATCATTCTCTCCATGTGCCCAAACCATTTCAAAACACCCTCTTCTGCTCTCTCAACCACGCTCTTTTTATTTCCACACATCTCTCTCACCCTTATATTACTTACTCGATCAAACCACCTCACACCACACATTGTCCTCAAACATCTCATTTCCAGCACAACCACCCTCCTGCGCACAACTCTATCCATAGCCCACGCCCCGCAACCATACAACATTGTTGGAACCACTCTTCCTTGAAACATACCCATTTTTGCTTTCCGAGATTATGTTCTCGACTTCCACACATTCTTCAAGGCTCCCAGGATCTTCGCCCCCTCCCCCACACTATGATTCACTTCCGCTTCCATGGTTCCATCCGGTGCCAGATCCACTCCCAGATATCTAAAACACTTTACTTCCTCCAGTTTTTCTCCATTCAAACTTACCTCCCAATTGACTTGACCCTCAACCCTACTGTACCTAATAACCTTGCTCTTATTCACATTTACTCTTAACTTTCTTCTTTCACACACTTTACCAAACTCAGTCTCTATATATATATATATATATATATATATATATATATATATATATATATATATATATATATATATATATATATATATATATATATATATATATATGCATATATATATATATATATATATATATATATATATATATATATATATATATATATATATATATATATATATATATATATATATATATATATATATATATATATATGTATATACATATATATATATATATATATATATATATATATATATATGTATATATATATATATATATATATATTGTACAAAGGCAAAGGGGATAAGAGTGAGTGCTCAAATTACAGAGGTATAAGTTTGTTGAGTATTCCTGGTAAATTATATGGGAGGGTATTGATTGAGAGGGTGAAGGCATGTACAGAGCATCAGATTGGGGAAGAGCAGTGTGGTTTCAGAAGTGGTAGAGGATGTGTGGATTAGGTGTTTGCTTTGAAGAATGTACGTGAGAAATACTTAGAAAAGCAAATGGATTTGTATGTAGCATTTATGGATCTGGAGAAGGCATATGATAGAGTTGATAGAGATGCTCTGTGGAAGGTATTAAGAATATATGGTGTGGGAGGAAAGTTGTTAGAAGCAGTGAAAAGTTTTTATCGAGGATGTAAGGCATGTGTACGTGTAGGAAGAGAGGAAAGTGATTGGTTCTCTGTGAATGTAGGTTTGCGGCAGGGGTGTGTGATGTCTCCATGGTTGTTTAATTTGTTTATGGATGGGGTTGTTAGGGAGGTAAATGCAAGAGTCCTGGAAAGAGGGGCAAGTATGAAGTCTGTTGGGGATGAGAGAGCTTGGGAAGTGAGTCAGTTGTTGTTCGCTGATGATACAGCGCTGGTGGCTGATTCATATGAGAAACTGCAGAAGCTGGTGACTGAGTTTGGTAAAGTGTGTGGAAGAAGAAAGTTAAGAGTAAATGTGAATAAGAGCAAGGTTATTAGGTACAGTAGGGGTGAGGGTCAAGTCAATTGGGAGGTGAGTTTCAATGGAGAAAAACTGGAGGAAGTGAAGTGTTTTAGATATCTGGGAGTGGATCTGTCAGCGGATGGAACCATGGAAGCGGAAGTGGATCATAGGGTGGGGGAGGGGGCGAAAATTTTGGGAGCCTTGAAAAATGTGTGGAAGTCGAGAACATTATCTCGGAAAGCAAAAATGGGTATGTTTGAAGGAATAGTGGTTCCAACAATGTTGTATGGTTGCGAGGCGTGGGCTATGGATAGAGATGTGCGCAGGAGGATGGATGTGCTGGAAATGAGATGTTTGAGGAAAATGTGTGGTGTGAGGTGGTTTGATCGAGTAAGTAACGTAAGGGTAAGAGAGATGTGTGGAAATAAAAAGAGCGTGGTTGAGAGAGCAGAAGAGGGTGTTTTGAAATGATTTGAGCACATGGAGAGAATGAGTGAGGAAAGATTGACCAAGAGGATATATGTGTCGGAGGTGGAGGGAACGAGGAGAAGAGGTAGACCAAATTGGAGGTGGAAAGATGGAGTGAAAAAGATTTTGTGTGATCGGGGCCTGAACATGCAGGAGGGTGAAAGGAGGGCAAGGAATAGAGTGAATTGGAGCGATGTGGTATACAGGGGTTGACGTGCTGTCAGTGGATTGAATCAAGGCATGTGAAGCGTCTGGGGTAAACCATGGAAAGCTGTGTAGGTATGTATATTTGCGTGTGTGGACGTATGTACATGTGTATGGGGGGGGGGGGGTTGGGCCATTTCTTTCGTCTGTTTCCTTGCGCTACCTCGCAAACGCGGGAGACAGCGACAAAGTATAAAAAAAAAAAAAAAAAAAAAAAATGTATATATATACATGCCGGGGGAGGGGGTGGTTATTTCATGTGTGGCGGGGTGGCGATGAGAATGAATAAAGGCAGACAGTATGAATTATGTACATGTGTATATATGTATATGTCTGTGTATGTATATATATATGTGTACATTGAGATGTATAGGTATGTATATGTGCGTGTGTGGACGTGTATGTATATACATGTGTATGTGGGTGGGTTGGGCCATTCTTTCGTCTGTTTTCTTGCGCTACCTCGCCAACGCGGGAGACAGCGACAAAGTAAGATAATAATATATATATATATATATATATATATATATATATATATATATATATATATATATATATATATATATATATATATATATATATATATATATATATTTTTTTTTTTTTTTTTTTCTTTTTATACTTTGTCGCTGTCTCCCGCGTTTGCGAGGTAGCGCAAGGAAACAGACGAAAGAAATGGCCCAACCCCCCCATACAAATATATATATATATATATATATATATATATATATATATATATATATATATATATATATATATATATATATATATATATACATATATATATATATATATATATATATATATATATATATATATATATATATATATATATATATATATATATATATATATATATATATATATATATATATATATATATGCTACTATTGACGTTTGTGTGAATATATTATACATTTCCTTTTTACATAGCCAGAGGTTGAACCAGTATGTGACATTCATTTTTCATTTCATTTCAAGCTAGAAGTTTCATTTCAAGCTAGAAGTTTCAGTTTTCTAAATTGTTTCTTACATTTTTCATATGTATATATATGTATGTGCGTGTGTTTGTATATGTGCGTATGTGTGTGTATGTGTGTGTATGTGTATATATATATATATATATATATATATATATATATATATATATATATATATATATATATATATATATATATATATATATATATATATATATATATATATATATTATCCCTGGGGATAGGGGTGAAAGAATACTTCCCACGCATTCCTCGCGTGTCGTAGAAAGCGACTAGAGGGGACGGGAGCGGGGGGCCAGAAATCCTCCCCTCCTTGTACTTTTTTAACTTTCTCAAATGGGAAACAGAAGAAGGAGTCACGCGGGGAGTGCTTATCCTCCTCGAAGGCTCAGATTGGGGTGCCTAAATGTGTATGGATGTAACCAAGATGTGAAAAAAGGAGAGATAGGTAGTATGTTTGAGGAAAGGAACCTGGATGTTTTGGCTCTGAGTGAAACGAAGCTCAAGGGTAAAGGGGAAGAGTGGTTTGGGAAGGTTTTTGGGAGTAAAGTCAGGGGTTAGTGAGAAGACAAGAGCAAGGGAAGGAGTAGCAATACTCCTGAAACAGGAGTTGTGGGAGTATATGATAGAATGTAAGAAAGTAAATTCTCGATTAATATGGGTAAAACTGAAAGTTGATGGAGAGAGATGGGTGATTATTGGTGCATATGCACCTGGGTATGAGAAGAAAGATCATGAGAGGCAAGTGTTTTGGGAGCAGCTGAATGAGTGTGTTAGTGGTTTTGATGCACGAGACCGGGTTATAGTGATGGGTGATTTGAATGCAAAGGTGAGTAATGTGGCAGTTGAGGGAATAATTGGTATACATGGGGTGTTCAGTGTTGTAAATGGAAATGGTGAAGAGCTTGTAGATTTATGTGCTGAAAATGGACTGATGATTGGGAATACCTGGTTTAAAAAGCGAGATATACATAAGTATACTTATGCAAGTAGGAGAGATGGCCAGAGAGCGTTATTGGACTACGTGTTAATTGACAGGCGCGCGAAAGAGAGACTTTTGGATGTTAATGTGCTGAGAGGTGCGACTGGAGGGATGTCCGATCATTATCTTGTGGAGGCTAAGGTGAAGATTTGTATGGGTTTTCAGTAAAGAAGAGTGAATGTTGGGGTGAAGAGGGTGGTGAGAGTAAGTGAGCTTGGGAAGGAGACTTGTGTGAGGAAGTACCAGGAGAGACTGAGTACAGAATGGAAAAAGGTGAGAACAATGGAAGTAAGGGGATTGGGGGAGGAATGGGATGTATTTAGGGAATCAGTGATGCATTGCGCAAAAGATGCTTGTGGCATGAGAAGAGTGGGAGATGGGTTGATTAGAAAGGGTAGTGAGTGGTGGGATGAAGAAGTAAGAGTATTAGTGAAAGAGAAGAGAGAGGCATTTGGACGATTTTTGCAGGGGAAAAATGCAATTGAGTGGGAGATGTATTAAAGAAAGAGACAGGAGGTCAAGAGAAAGGTGCAAGAGGTGAAAAAAAGGGCAAATGATAGTTGGGGTGAGAGAGTATCATTAAATCTTAGGGAGAATAAAAAGATGTTCTGGAAGGAGGTAAATAAAGTGCGTAAGACAAGGGAGCAAATGGGAACTTCAGTGAAGGGCGCAAGTGGGGAGGTGATAACAAGTAGTGGTGATGTGAGAAGGAGATGGAGTGAGTATTTTGAAGGTTTGTTGAATGTGTTTGATGATAGAGTGGCAGATATAGGGTGTTTTGGTCGAGGTGGTGTGCAAAGTGAGAGGGTTAGGGAAAATGATTTGGTAAACAGAGAATAGGTAGTAAAAGCTTCGCGGAAGATGAAAGCCGGCAAGGCAGCAGGTTTGGATGGTATTGCAGTGGAATTTATTAAAAAAGGGGGTGACTGTATTGTTGACTGGTTGGTAAGGTTATTTAATGTATGTATGACTCATGGTGAGGTGCCTGAGGATTGGCGGAATGCGTGCATAGTGCCATTGTAGAAAGGCAAAGGGGATAAGAGTGAGTGCTCAAATTACAGAGGTATAAGTTTGTTGAGTATTCCTGGTAAATCATATGGGAGGGTATTGATTGAGAGGGTGAAGGCATGTACAGAGCATCAGATTGGGGAAGAGCAGTGTGGTTTCAGAAGTGGTAGAGGATGTGTGGATCAGGTGTTTGCTTTGAAGAATGTATGTGAGAAATACTTAGAAAAGCAAATGGATTTGTATGTAGCATTTATGGATCTGGAGGAGGCATATGATAGAGTTGATAGAGATGCTCTGTGGAAGGTATTAAGAATATATGGTGTGGGAGGCAAGTTGTTAGAAGCAGTGAAAAGTTTTTATCGAGGATGTAAGGCATGTGTACGTGTAGGAAGAGAGGAAAGTGATTGGTTCTCTGTGAATGTAGGTTTGCGGCAGGGGTGTGTGATGTCTCCATGGTTGTTTGATTTGTTTATGGATGGGTTGTTAGGGAGGTGAATGCAAGAGTTTTGGAAAGAGGGGCAAGTATGAAGTCTGTTGGGGATGAGAGAGCTTGGGAAGTGAGTCAGTTGTTGTTCGCTGATGATACAGCGCTGGTGGCTGATTCATGTGAGAAACTGCAGAAGCTGGTGACTGAGTTTGGTAAAGTGTGTGGAAGAAGAAAGTTAAGAGTAAATGTGAATAAGAGCAAGGTTATTAGGTACAGTAGGGTTGAGGGTCAAGTCAATTGGGAGGTGAGTTTGAATGGAGAAAAACTGGAGGAAGTGAAGTGTTTTAGATATCTGGGAGTGGATCTGTCAGCGGAGGGAACCATGGAAGCGGAAGTGGATCATAGGGTGGGGGAGGGGGCGAAAATTTTGGGAGCCTTGAAAAATGTGTGGAAGTCGAGAACATTATCTCGGAAAGCAAAAATGGGTATGTTTGAAGGAATAGTGGTTCCAACAATGTTGTATGGTTGCAAGGCGTGGGCTATGGATAGAGTTGCGCGCAGGAGGATGGATGTGCTGGAAATGAGATGTTTGAGGACAATGTGTGGTGTGAGGTGGTTTGATCGAGTGAGTAACGTAAGGGTAAGAGAGATGTGTGGAAATAAAAAGAGCGTGGTTGAGAGAGCAGAAGAGGGTGTTTTGAAGTGGTTTGGACACATGGAGAGAATGAGTGAGGAAAGATTGACCAAGAGGATATATGTGTCGGAGGTGGAGGGAACGAGGAGAAGAGGGAGACCAAATTGGAGGTGGAAAGATGAAGTGAAAAAGATTTTTTGTGATCGGGGCCTGAACATGCAGGAGGGTGAAAGGAGGGCAAGGAATAGAGTGAATTGGAGCGAGGTGGTATACCGGGGTTGACGTGCTGTCAGTGGATTGAATCAAGGCATGTGAAGCGTCTGGGGTAAACCATGGAAAGCTGTGTAGGTATGTATATTTGCGTGTGTGGACGTATGTATATACATGTGTATGGGGGGGGGTTGGGCCATTTCTTTCGTCTGTTTCCTTGCGCTACCTCGCAAACGCGGGAGACAGCGACAAAGTATAATAGAATAGATAGAATAGAATATATATATATATATATATATATATATATATATATATATATATATATATATATATATATATATATATATATATATAAAGATTTTGTGTGATCGGGGCCTGAACATGCAGGAGGGTAAAAGGAGGGCAAGGAATTGAGTGAATTGGATCGATATGGTATACCGGGGTTGACATGCTGTCAGTGGGTTGAACCAGGGCATGTGAAGCGTCTGGGGTAAACCATGGAAAGCTGTGTAGGTATGTATATTTGCGTGTGTGGACGTATGTATGTACATGTGTATGGGGGAGGGTTGGGACATTTCTTTTGTCTGTTTCCTTGCGCTACCTCGCAAACGCGGGAGACAGCGACAAAGCAAAAAAAAAAAAAAAAAAGAAAATATATATATATATATATATATATATATATATATATATATATATATATATATATATATATATATATATATATATTCCCTGGGGATAGAGGAGAAAGAATACTTCCCACGTATTCCCTGCGTGTCGTAGAAGGCGACTAAAAGGGAAGGGAGCGGGAGGCTGGAAATCCTCCCCTCTCTTTTTTTTTTTTTTTTTTTTTTTTTTTTTTTCAAAAGAAGGAACAGAGAAGTGGGCCAGGTGAGGATATTCCCTCAAAGACCCAGTCCTCTATTCTTAACGCTACCTCGCTATCGCGGGAAATGGCAAATAGTATGAAAGAAAGATATATATATATATATATATATATATATATATATATATATATATATATATATATATATATATATATATATATATATATATATATACATATATATATATATATATATATATATATATATATTGTTTCTGTGAGTTGCAATGAATCTTTCGTAAAAAAGATCAATACTTAACTGAGTGATTTGCATTGTTAACCTGTGTGAATGCTTTTAAATGATACTACTAATTTTGAGTTGTTCATGATAACCTGAAATGAAATAGGTGTAAAAAATATTGAAGTGTATGTTTTAGTTGTCTGATGTATGATTGGCTGGCAATCAATACTTGACTCTCATACACCAACTTCAGTACCCTAAATACATGACGCTTATACCCCAACATCCCATTTGCATGGCAATTATACACCTACTCGAATACCTTATATTTATGAAACATATACACCAACTTCAGTAACCTACATACATGACACATATACACCACCGTCAGTGTCCTACATACTCATTATCATCATCTTTCACCACACATTGTACACATAAGCTCTAATAACGTAAGTTTAGCACGTAGGTACAACACGTCACACCTGGCCATTATGACTCGTTGAGCAGTTCTTCATTAGTGGAAACAAGTAAGTTATAAACCTTCTGTACATTAAGATATCTGTGAGATCTGCACGTAGACATTTATCTAGAGATTAGGTGAAGAAATTATTAGATAAAACTTTTATATACATCGAAATAGGTAGATGTTCTACGGCTGTATTCCCTCAGGCTGTTCAATAGTTCTTGGTCAACTGAAATAGAGAAAATGTAACCACAAGCTATACCGCGATTTCTTTGTACATAATCATGGTTGTTGGGTAAGATATTGCTGCACTGGACATTGCATGAATCTAAGCATAAAGTTCAGTTGATGCATATAATCACATAACAAATTATTAACTAATAAGGAAAAGGATGAGATGTTGGTATACTGGAAAGAGTGATGATAAATACACTAGTTACTCAGACATATGTGAACCTTAACACGTGCACTGTATTAAGATTAGGGATGAGCAGGTGTGTGGGTTATGATTGGCCTTAGGTTAAGGATGGGCAGGTTGGATAGGTTATGGTTGATGGTGGCCTTAGGTCAGGGATAGGCAGGTAAGTTAACTTACGGTTCTCTATACAAATGGATGTGTTGCTGTGACAATATACACACCTACAGGGAAAAGCTAGTACACATGTGGAGCTCTATCTCTAAACGTCTCTTTTGATCATATAGTTTTTTATATTCTTAATGTTCTCTCTGTTGGTCATTACTTCCTTGAATCAATGCCATTCGTCCAGTCCAGCTTTATCATAAAAGTATTTTTTCACATGATTTCTTACTCCTATTTTGCTTTGTAACTTTTGATCTTAATGATAACTTCCTCCCTGTTCCAGACAAGCTCAATTATAACTTCGACAAATCGAATAATGAACTTAAAATCTGTATTCATATCTTCCTTTTCTTTCTCCTCGTGATGTTGGGTAAGTCAAGACTTTGGCTGCCATTCCAACTTTATGATTTATATTTCATCAGACACAATTTTTGTTCTGCCTCGTTGGATCTTTAGTGATTTTGTCTGCAGGTGAGATGTGTTGTCACTGGGTTGAACCAAGACATATAAAGCAATCAAGGTAAACTCTGGAACTGGCTGTGGAATTTCTGCTAGCTTAAATCATATTGTATCGTTACATATCATTCATTTATTTCTGAGATATAATCAGTCTGGTCCGCAGTCACAGCTGTCTTTACCTTATCTGCTTTATCTATATGTTGGTCATTACCTTTCTTCAAATTGTCAATTTCACTGATGAAGTTTCTGGACAATTTGGAGCGGCTGAATTTGACAAAACAAGCATACAATAGACATTCACATATATTCATTACATTGTTAGATAACAAACATTCACATATGTTCACTTCATTGTAAGATAATTCACTGTATTTTTTTCAAATTATAAATCGACCTTGCAATGTTAATACTTTTTTGTTTACGCAAGCAAAACTTACGACACACAAAGTCAAGTTGTTTATAAGAAAGGTTCACAACAATCACTACTTTCATATATCCATACACACCGTTTAGTTCTCACTTTCATATATCCATACACACCGTTTAGTTCTCACTTTCATATATCCATACACACCGTTTAGTTCTCACTTTCATATATCCATACACACCGTTTAGTTCTCACTTTCATATATCCATACACACCGTTAGTTCTCACTTTAATATATCCATACACACCGTTTAGTTCTCACTTTAATATACAACTGAAGTTGATGTTGAGAGGTAATGATTTCTCACCAAAAGATTTTCAACATTGTCCCCTTCATTGCCATGTAGTAACTTATCAAAACACATAAGCCAACATAAGCCAAACTATTCAGCAAGACCCATAGTGATTTCGGTGGGCTCAGTCACGCATAACTTTCAAAATGATATCAAGGCCAAAAGTTGGTAATATATCAAAACAAAATATCACCAACAATGTACATTTGATTAATAAGCTTACTGATATTCAAGTTGATTTTGATTTCAAATTTGCAAGTTTTGATGTATCATCCTTATTCACAAAAGTTCCAGTTGATAATCTACCTGGTTGATACCTCTGTTTTCTGAACTAATAGAATTGTGTATAAGAGACAGTGTATTTCAGTTAAATGGAGAATATCATGCTCAGAAGTTTGGTATGGCAATAACAAATGGAATTCTTTGAAACAAAATTACTGAGGGATATCTTACTCTCTATGGCAATTAGTTTTAGGTATGCAGATGATGTTCTTTGTGTTTGGCTGACAAAAAAGATTTACAAACTTCTTCCTTTACTTAACAATGAAAAATTTTCTATGAATCTTACTGTGGAAATGGATAGTAATTGTATGTTACAATTTTTAGATTGCATATCCATGGGGATGGAAACATGTTTAAGTTCAGCATATATAGAAAACCTATCAATGTTTTTTTCTTGCATTCATTATTCCTCCGAGCTGTAATATGTTTTATATTGGGCAGACTAGGAAGGATCTTTATGTTAGAATTAAGCAATGTATATATAGTATAAGAACATCACAAGATTCAGACACTTTGTAATCATATTGAAAACCATGACCATTGTATTGACTGGAGTAATGTTAATTCTCTTATATAACCTGTAACTAGTTGACTAAGAAAAATATCATTGAATTTTCTCTTATTAGATACACAAAGAATTATAACATGAATGATGGTGAAGGCCGATATTAACTAGACAACTTTGTCGTAAGGAAAATTTGTTAGCGGTTTCCTGTCTTATCCACGTAATAAGAATTTATAACAACATTTGTACCAAACCCGAAAAACCAAAGTTTCAGCATATCCTCTTCAGCTCTCTCAGATATACTCGTATTACCACAAATCTCTATTACCCTTTCATTACTTAAACGATTATACCATCTCACACCATATATCGTCCTGAAACATTTCATTTTTGACATATCCACCCTCCTTACATCATCATCTATAGCCGTGCCTCGCTTTCATACATGCTTGGGACTACTAAACCTCCAAATATACCCATTTTCGCCTTTCCATATAAAGATCTCCCTTTCCACATATTCTTTAATGCTCACAGGACCTTTGCTTCCTCTCCCACCTATGACTCAACTTCCGCTTCCATGGTTCCATTCGCTGCCATGTCCACTTCCAGGCATCTACAACTCGCCACTTCCTTCAGATTTTCACCATTCACTCTCACATCCCAAAATACCCGTCCTACATTAGTAAATCTGATAGCCTTGCTTTTATCTACATCTACTCTGAACTTTCTCCTTTCATATTTTTTCCCAAACTCAGACACCAGATTCTGCAGTCTCATGAATCAGCCACCAGTGCTGCATCGACAACAACTGATTCATTTTCTTAGCCCTTTCACCCACTACAGGCTGCATTCTCAACCTTCCCTCTATTACCCTTGCGTTAACATCCAACAGCATCCAACCCATAAACATATTAGAATGCCATGGTGACATCACGCTCCTGCCGTATACCCATCTTCACCTGAAACTATTCACTCATCTCTGTACGTTTGCACATACACCTAACAGCCTTGATTAAAACCCTTCCATGCATCTGATGGCTTTCTTTCCACATCATATATTCTTAATTCATTCCACAGTTCATCTATGTCATCCCTGTCATATGCTTTCTTCAGATTCATAAACTCCCCATACTAATCTTTATATTTCTTTTAATATTTCTCACACATATTCTTCAAAGCAAAGACCTGATTCACATATCCTCTATAATCTCTGAAACCACTTTGTTCCTCGCCAGTCTGGTGCGTTGCAAATGTCTCAAGATACTTAATCATCATTGTCCTATACAACTTACTAGGTACACTCAAAACACTTATAACTCTGAAGCTCGAACCTTTCCATGGTTTACCCCAGACGCTTCGTATGTCTTGTTTCATGCCACTCACAGCACGTCGACCCCGGTATACCACATCGTTCCAAATCACTCTGTTCTTTGCACGTCTCTCACCCTCCTGTATGATCAGACACCGATCGCTCAAAATCTTTTTCACTTCATCCTTCCACCTCCAATTTAGTCTACCGCTTCTCGTTTCTCCCACCTCTGACACATATATCCTCTTTCTCAATCTTTGTCACTCATTCTCTCCATATGTCCTAACCATTTCAACACACCCTCTTTTGCCATCTCAACCAAACTCTTTTGTTTTCATACATCTCTCTTACCCTTTCATTACTTACTCGATCAAACTACCTCACACCACATATCATCCTCAAACATTTCATTTTCAATACATCTACCCTTCTCCGTACAACCCTATCTATAGCCCACGCCTCGCAACCATACAATATTGTTGGAACTACTACTCCTTCAAACACGCCCATTTTTGGTCTCCTAGATAACGTTATTTCCTTCCACACGTTCTTCATAGCTCTCAGAACCTTCGCCCCCTGCACCACCCTGTGGCTCAATTCCGTTTCTACGGTTCCATTCGCTGTTAAGTCTACTCCCAGATATCTAAAGTACTTCACTTCCAATTTTTCTGCATTAAAACTTACCTCCCAATTAACTTGTCCCTCAACCCTACTGAACCTAACAATCTTGCTCTTATTCGCATTTACCCTAAACTTTCTCTTTTCACATATTTTCCGATGCAGTTTCTCACTCGAATCAGCCACCAGAGTTGTATCATCGGCGAACGACAACTGACTCACTTCCCAGGCCTTTTCATCCCAAACAGACTGCATAATCGCCCTTTTCTCTCCAAAACTGTTGCATTCACCTCCCTAACAACCCCATCCATAAACAAATTAAGCAACCATGGGGACATCACACACGCCAGCCGTAAAGCGACCTTCACTGTGAACCAATCACTCTCCTCCTTCCTCGTCCTTCCTGCTCGTACACATGCGTTACGTTTTTGATGAAAACTTTTCACTGCTTCTAGCTACTTACCTCCTACACCATATACTCTTAAGACCTTCCACAAAGCATCTCTATCAACCCTATCATATGCCTTCTCCAGAT
The DNA here is from genome assembly GCF_036320965.1 of Panulirus ornatus. Lineage (NCBI taxonomy): Eukaryota > Metazoa > Arthropoda > Malacostraca > Decapoda > Palinuridae > Panulirus > Panulirus ornatus. Next base: position 289,221 of record NC_092271.1, read on the forward strand.
CAAAAAATGCTACATACAAATTCATGTTTTTCTCATTATATCTCACAAACATTCTTCAAAGCAAACACCTGATCCACACATCCTCTACCACTTCTGAAACCACCCTCCTCTTCCCCAGTCTGATGCTTTGTACATGCCTTCACCCTCTCAATCAATACCCTCCCATACAATTTCCCAAGCATAGTCAACAAACTTATGCCTCTATATTTTGAACACTGATCTTCATCCCCTTTACCTTTTTACAATGGCATTATGCATGCATTCCGACAAGCCTCAGGCACTTCACCATTATCCATACATACACTGTATATCCTTACCAACAAATCAACAACACAGTCACCTAAATTCTTAATAGATTATTCTGCAATACCATCCAAACACGCCACATTGCCGGATGTCATGTTCCCCAAAGATTTCACTGCCTCTTCTCTCTTAACCAAACCATTTTCCTTGACCCTCTCACTTCGCACACCACTCAAGCCAAAACACCCTACATCTGCCACTCCATCATCAAACACATTCAACAAACCTTCAAAACGTTCATAAAGTCTCTTTCTGATTTCATCACTACCAGTTATTACGTCCCCTCTTGCTCTCTTCACAGATGTTCCATTGTTCGTTCGTCTTACACCTGATACTCTCTCACTACAACTCTCGTACCCTTTCATTACTTACTCGATCAAACCACCTCACGACATATATTGTCCTAAAAAATCTCATTTCCAGCACATCCACCCTCCTCCGCACAGCTCTATCTATAGCCTACGCCTCGCAACCATATAATATTGATGGAACCACTATTCCTTCAAACATGCCTATTTTTGATTTATCAAGATAACGTTCTCGACTTCCACACATTTTTCAAAGCTCCCAGAACTTTCACCCCCTCCACACACTATGATTCACTTCCGCTACCAAGGTTCCATCCGCTGCCAAACGAGATATCTAAAACACTTCACTTCCTCCCAGTTGACTTGTACCCAACCCTTCTGTACCTAATTCCCTTGCTCTTATTCACATTTACTACTAGCTTTCTTCTATCGAATACTTTACCAAACTTGCATTAACCTCCCTAATAACCCCATCCATGAACAAATTAAACAACCATAGATATATCACGCATCCCTGCCGCAAACCAACATTCACTGAACATGAATCACTTTCCTCTCTTCTTATATATATATATATATATATATATATATATATATATATATATATATATATATATATATATATATATATATATATATATATATATATATATATATATATATATATATATATATATACATATATATATATATATATATATATATATATAGGAAGAGAGGAAAGTGATTGGTTCTCAGTGAATGTAGGTTTGCGGCAGGGGTGTGTGATGTCTCCATGGTTGTTTAATTTGTTTATGGATGGGGTTCTTAGGGAGGTGAATGCAAGAGTTTTGGAAAGAGGGGCAAGTATGAAGTCTGTTGGGGATGAGAGAGCTTGGGAAGTGAGTCAGTTGTTGTTCGCTGATGATACAGCGCTGGTGGCAGATTCATGTGAAAAACTGCAGAAGCTGGTGACTGAGTTTGGTAAAGTGTGTGAAAGAAGAAAGTTAAGAGTAAATGTGAATAAGAGCAAGGTTATTAGGTACAGTAGGGTTGAGGGTCAAGGGAGGTGAGTTTGAATGGAGAAAAACTGGAGGAAGTAAAGCGTTTTAGATATCTGGGAGTGGATCTGGCAGCGGATGGAACCATGGAAGCGGAAGTGGGTCATAGGGTGGGGGAGGGGGCGAAAATTCTGGAAGCCTTGAAGAATGTGTGGGAGTCGAGAACATTATCTCGGAAAGCAAAAATGGGTATGTTTGAAAGAATAGTGGTTCCAACAATGTTGTATGGTTGCGAGGCGTGGGCTATGAATAGAGTGGTGCGCAGGAGGATGGATGTGCTGGAAATGAGATGTTTGAGGACAATGTGTGGTGTGAGGTGGTTTGATCGAGTAAGTAACGTAAGGGTAAGAGAGATGTGTGGAAATAAAAAGAGCGTGGTTGAGAGAGCAGAAGAGGGTGTTTTGAAGTGGTTTGGGCACATGGAGAGAATGAGTGAGGAAAGATTGACCAAGAGGATATATGTGTCGGAGGTGCAGGGAACGAGGAGAAGAGGGAGACCAAATTGGAGGTGGAAAGATGGAGTGAAAAAGATTTTGTGTGATCTGGGCCTCAACATGCAGGAGGGTGAAAGGAGGGCAAGGAATAGAGTGAATTGGAGCGGTGTGGTATACCGGGGTTGACATGCTGGTCAGTGGATTGAATCAGGAATCATCATTTAAGCGTCTCCTCTTCCATCATTGAAGTTTCTCGCCTTCCATCATTTAAGCGTTTCCTATCCCATCATTTAAACGTCTCCCATACCGTCATTTGAGCGTTTCTCATTCCTCATTTAGCGTCAACCCATCCCATCATTTAAGCGTCTCCCCTTCCATCATTTATGCGTCTCTCATCTCATCATTTAAGCGTCTCCCCTTCCATCATTGAAGTTTCTCCCCTTCCATCATTTAAGCGTTTCATATCCCATCATTTAAACGTCTCCCATCCCGTCACTTAAGCGTTTTTCATTCCATCATTTAGCGTAAACCCATTCCATCATTTAAGCGTCTCCCCTTCCATCATTTAAGTGTCTACCCATACTATCATATAACCGTCTCCCCTTCCCTCAGTATCTCTCTTTTAATCTTTAAGCGTCTCCCATCATTTAAGCGTTTCCCATCCCATCATTTAAGAGTCTTCCTTTCCATTATTTGAGCGTCTCCTCTTGTATAATTCAAGCGTCTCCCATCCCATCATTTCAACGTCTCCCATACCATCATTTTAGCATCTCCTAATCCATCATTTAAGCGTCTCACATCCCATCATTTAAGTGTCTCCCATACCATCATTTTAGCATCTCCCTTTCCCTAATTTAAGCGTCTTCCATCCCATCATTTAAGTGTCTCCCCTTCCATCATGTAAGTGTCTCCTCATCCATCATTTACGCGTCTCACTTTTCATCATTTAAGCATCTCCCGTCCCATCAATTAAGCGCGTCCCCTTCCATCATATTAGTGTCTCCCCTCGCATCATTTAAGCGTCCCCCCCTTACATCATTTAAGCGTCTCCCCTTCCATCATTTAAGTGTCTCCCCACCTATCATGTAAGCGTCTCCCCTTCCATCATTTATGCATCTCCCATCCAATCATTTAAACGTCTTCCCTTTAATCATTTAAGTGTCTCCTCTTCCATCATTTTAGAGTCTCCCCTCCCGTAATATAAACGTCTCCATTTCCATCATTTAAGCATCTCCTCCTCTATCTTTAAGCGTCTCCCATCCCATCATTTAAACCTCTCCCCTCCGACCATTTAGGCGTCTCCCCTTCCATCATTGACGCATCTCCCCTCCATTATTTAAGCGTCTCCCCTACCATCTTTTAAGTGTCTCCCCTTCCGTCATTGAAGAATCTTCTTTTCAATCGTTTAAGCGTCTACCCATCCCATCATACAAGCGTCTCCTCTCCCATCATTTAAGCGTCCACCCATACCTTCATATAAACGTGTCCCGTTTCATCTTTTAAGCGTCTCCAATCATTTAAGCGTATCCCATCCCATCATTTAAGCGTCTTCCTCTCCATGATTTAAGCGTGTCCCATCCCATCATTTCATCGCGTCCTCTCAACATTTTAGCATACCTCCTTCCATCATTAAAGTGTCTCCCTTTCCATCATTTAAGTGTCTCCCCATCCATCATTTAAGCATCTACCTATACCATGATATAGCGTCTCTAATTCCATCAGTCTTTCCCGTTTCATCTTTTAAGCGTCTCCCATCATTTAACGCCTTCCATCCCTTCCATCAATTAAGCGTCTCTCATCCCATAATTCATGCGTCTCCCCTTCCATCGCTTCATTTTCTTCTCTTCCATCATTTAAGCGTGTCCCCTTCCATCATTTAAGGGTCTCTCCTCCCGTCATTTAAGCGTTTCCCCTTCCATCATTTAAGCGTCTCCCCATCCATCATTTAAGTCTCCCATCCCATCATTTAAGCGTCTCCCATCTCACAGTTCAAGCGTGTCCCCTTCCATCGTTTAAGCGTCTCCCTTTCCATCATTTAAGCGTCTCTCATCCCATCATTTAAGCATTTCCCTTCCCATTATCTAAGCTTCTCCCATTCTATCATTTAAGGGTCTTCCCTTCCAATATTTAAGCATCTCCCCCTTCCATCATTTATGCGTTTCCCATCCCATCATTCAAGCGTTTTCACTTCCATCATTTAAGTGTCTCACCTTCCATTGTTTAAGCATCTACCGTCCAATCATATAAACGTCTCCCCTTCCATCATTTAACCGTCTCCCATTCCAGCATTTAAACGTTTCACCTTCCATCATTTAAGCGTCTCCCCTTCCATCATTTAAGGGTCATCCTTCTATCATTCAAGTGTCTTACCTTCCATCATTTAAGCGTCTCCCCTTCCATAATCTAAGCCTCGATCATCCCATCATTCAAGCGTTTACCCTTTCATCATTTAATCGTCTCCCCTTCTATCATTTCATCGTCTCCCCTTCTATCATTTAATCGTCTCCCCTTCTATCATTTAAGCGTCTTCCTTTCCATCATTTAAGCGTTTCCCCTTCCATCATTTATGCGTCTCCCATCCCATCGTTTGAGCTTCTCCCCTCCCATTATTTCAGCGTCTCCCTTCCCATCATTTAAGCGTGTCCCTTTCCATAATTTAAGCGTCTCCCCTTACATCATTTAAGAGTCTCTCCTCTCATCATATGAACGCGTCCCTTTTAATCAATACACGTCCCATTTTCCATCATTTAAGCGTCTCTCATCCCATCCTTTAATCGTCTCCCCTTTCATTATCTAAGCGTCTCCCCTTCCATTGTTTAAGCATCTCCCTATCCATCATTTAAGTGTCTCCCCTTCCATCATTTAAGGGTCTTTCATCCCATCATTGAAACGCCTCCCCTTCCATCATTTCACTTTCTTCACTTCTATCATATAAGCGTGCCCCCTTCCATCATTTAAGCGTCTCCCCTCCCATCATTTAAGCGTTTCCCCTTCTCTCATTCAAGCTTCTCCCCTTCCATCATTTAAACGTCACCTTTCCATCATTTAAATGTTTCTCTTCCATCATTTATGCGTCTCCCCTTCCATTATCTAAGCCTCTCTCATCCCATCATTTAAGAGTCTTCCCTTCCATCGTTTAATCGCCTCCCCCTCTATCATTTAGGCGTCTCCACTTTAATCATTTAAGTGTCTCCCTTCCATCATTTAATCGTCTCCTCTTCCATCATTTAAGCCTCTACCATCCCATCATTTATGCGTTTCCCCTTCCATCATTTAAGCGTCTCCCATATTGTTATTTAAGCGTCTCCCCTTCCATTATTCAAGCGTCTTCCCTTCCATTATCTAGGCGTCTCCCCTTCCATTATTTAAGCGTCTCTCCTTCCATCATTTATGCGTCTCCCACCCCATCATTTAAGCTTCTCCCCTCCCACTGTTTAAGCGTCTCCCTTCCCATCATTTAGCGTTTCCCTTTCCATAATTGAAGAGTCTCTCCTTCCATCATTTAAGCGTCTCTTCTCCTATCATATAAACGTCTCCCATTTAATCATTCTAGCGTCCCCTCTTCCATCATTTAAGCGTCTCCCATCCCATTATTTAATCGTCTCCCCTTTTATTATCTAAGCTTCTCCCCTTTCATCATTTAAGCATCATATCCATCATTTAAGCGTCTCCTCTATCATCATTAAAGCCTGTCCCCTTCCATCATTTAATTTTCTTCCCTTACATCATTTAAGCGTGTACCCTTCCATCATTTAAGTGCCTCTCCTCCCATTATTTAAGCGTTTCTTATCCCATCATTTAAGCGTCTCCACATCCATCATTTAAAAGTCTCCCATCCCATCAGTAAAGCGTCTCTTCCTCCATCATTTAAGCATCTCCTGTTCCATCATTTAAGCGTCTCCCATCCCATCATTTAAGCGTCTCCCATGCCACAATTTAAGCGTGTTCCCTTTCATCATTTAAACCTCTTCCCTTCCATCATTTAAGCGTCTCCATCCCATAATTTAAGCCTTTCCCTTCCCATTTTCTAAGCGTTTCCCTTTCCATGATTCAAGCGTCTTCAATTCCATTATTTAAGCGTCTCCCCACCCATCATTTATGCGTCTCCCATCCCATCACCTAAGCGTTTTCACTTCCATCATTTAAGTGTCTCACCTTCCATTGTTTAAGCATCTCCCTTCCAATCATATAAAGGTCTCCCTTCCATCATTTAAACGTGTCCTTTTCCATCATTTAGGCGTCTCCCATTCCATAATCTAAACGTCTCCCCTTCCATCAGTTAACCGTTTCCCCTTCCATCACTTAAGCGTCTCCAAGACCTACGTACTACACTGAAACCAGCACCAAGACGTACGCACTACACTGCCATTAAACCACAACGTACGAACCATACTGTCACCAGCACCATGACGTACGTACCACATTGCCAACAGCACCACGACGAACGTAATACACTGCCACCAGCACTACAATGTACGCATCACACTGACACCACAACCATAACTTACGAACAACACTGACACCAGCACCACGACGTGCGCACTACACTGCCACCAGCACCACAAAGCAAGTACTACATTGCCACCAGAAGAAAGACTTAGGTACTACACTGGCATCAGTTTCATAACGTACGTACTACACTGCCACAAACACCACGACATATGTACCGCACTGCTACCAGCACCACGACGTACGTACTACACTGCCACCAGCATCACGAGGTACGTACTACACTGATACCAGCACCAAGACGTAAGTAATACACTGCCACCAGCAGCACGACGTGCGTACTACAATGCCATTAGCACCACGGCATAAGTATTAAAATGATGAAAGCACAACGACGTACATACTACACTGACACCAGCACCACGACGTACGTACAACACTGGCACCAGCACCACGACGTACGCACCACACTGGTAAAAGAACCACGATGTACGTAGTAAAAGAACTACGATGTACGTGCTACACTTCCACAAGCACTACGACGTACGTACTACACTGACACCAGCACCACAACGTATATACTACACTGCCACCAGCACCACGACGTATGTACTACAATGCCGCAAAACCCACGACGTACGTACTAAATTGCCAATAGCACCACGACGCACGTACTACACTGATACCAGCACCACGATGTACGTACTACACTGCTACCACCACCACGACGTACGTACTACACTGATACCAGCACCAAGATGTGAGTAATACACTGCCACCAGCATCACGACGTGCGTACTACAATGCCATTAGCATCACGACATAAGTACTAAAATGATAGAAGCACAACGACGTACATACTACCCTGACACCAGCACCACGACGTATGTACAACACTGGCACCAGCACCACGACGTATGCACCACACTGGTAAAAGAACCACGATGTACGTGCTACACTTCCAAAAGCACCACGACGTACGTACTACACTGACACCAGCAACACAACGTATATACTACACTGCCACCAGCACCACGACGTATGTACTACAATGCCGCAAAACCCACGAAGTACGTATTACATTGCTAATAGCACCACGACGCACTTACTACACTGATACCAGCACCACGATCAACGTACTACATTGCCACCAGCACCACAACGTACGTACTACACTAACACCAGCACCAAGACGTACGTACTACACTGCCACCAGCATCACCTCGAAAGTATTACACTGCCGCTAAAACCAAGACGTAAGTACACGCTGCCACCAGCACCACGACGTATGTACTACACTAGTACCAGCACCACGACGTACGTACTACACTGCCACCAGCACCACGACGTACGTACTACACTGACACCAGCACCACAACGTATATACTACACTGCCACCAGCACCACGACGTATGTACTACAATGCCGCAAAACCCACGACGTACGTACTACATTGCCAATAGCACCACGACGCACGTACTACACTGATACCAGTACCACAATGTACGTTTTACACTGCCACAAGCACCATAACGTACGTACTACACTGACACCAGCACCACGACGTACGTACTACACTGCCACTACCACCATCACGTACGTACTGCACTGATAAGAGCACCAAAATTTAAGTAATACACTGCCACCAGCAGCATGACGTGCGTACTACAATGCCATTAGCACCATGACATAAGTACTAAAATGATAGAAGCACAACGACGTACATACTACACTGACACCAGCACCATGACGTACGTACAACACTGGCACCAGCACCACGACGTACGCACCACACTGGTAAAAGAACCACGATGTGCGTAGTAAAAGAACTACGATGTACGTGCTACACTTCCACAAGCACTACGACGTACGTACTACACTGACACCAGCACCACAACGTATACACTACACTGCCACCAGCACCAAGACGTATGTACTACAATGCCGCAAAACCCACGACGTACGTACTAAATTGCCAATATCACCACGACGCACGTACTACACTGATACCAGCACCACGATGTACGTACTACACTGCCACCAGCACCACAACGTACGTACTACACTGACACCAGCAACACGACGTGCGTACTACACTGCCACCAGCATCACCTCGAAAGTATTACACTGCCGCTAAAACCAAGACGCAAGCACACACTGCCACCAGCACCACGACGTATGTACTACACTAGTACCAGCACCACGACGTACGTACTACACTGCCACCAGCACCATGACGTACGTACAACACTGGCACCAGCACCACGACGTACGCACCACACTGGTAAAAGAGCCACGGTGTACGTGCTACACTTCCACAAGCACCACGACATACGTACTACACTGACACCAGCACCACGACGTATATACTACACTGCCACCAGCACCACGACGTATTTACTACAATGCCGCAAAACACGCGACGTACGTACTACATTGCCAATAACACCACGACGCACGTGCTACACTGATACCAGCACCACGAAGTACGTACTACACTGCCACCAGCAGCACGACATGCGTACTACAATTCCATTAGCACCACGACATAAGTACTAAAATGATAGAAGCACAATGACGTACATACTACGCTGACACCAGCACCATGACGTACGTACAACACTGGCACCAGCACCACGACGTACGCACCACACTGGTAAAAGAGCCACGATGTACGTACTACACTTCCGCAAGCACCGCGATGTACGTACTACACTGACACTAGAACCACAACGTATATACTACACTGCCACCAGCACCATGACGTATGTACTCCAATGCCTCAAAACCCATGACGTACGTACTACATTGCCAATAGCACCACAACGTACGTACTACACTGACACCAGCACCAAGACGTACGTACTACACTGCCACTAGCATCATGGCGAAAGTATTACATTGCCTCTAAAACCAAGACATACGTACTACACTGCCACTAACACCAAGACCAACGTACTACACTGCTAATGGCACCACGAGGTACGTAATTAATGATAGTACCACAACGTTCGTTCTACAATGCCACCAGCACAACGACGTAGGTACTATACTGCCACCAACACCAAGACTTACGTACGACACTGCCCCCAGCACGACGATGTACGTACAACACTACCACCAGCACGACGTACGCACTACACTGACACCAGCAGCACGACGTAGGTACTACACTGATACCAGCACCACGATGTACTTACTACAGTGCTACAAGCAGCACCACGTACGTACTATACTGACACCAGCATCAAAAGATATGTACTACATTGCCACCAACACCACGACGTACGAACTATACTGACTAGCACGACGATGTATGTGCTACACTAACACAAGCAGCACGAAGTACGTACTACACTCTCACCAGGTCATCGACGTACGCAATACACTGACACCAGAACTACAACATATGTACTACACTGACACCAGCACAACGACGTATCTACTACACTGACACCAGCACAACAAAGTAAGTACTGAACTTCCACCAGCGCCACGACGTACGTACTTCACTGACACCAGTATAATGATGTACGCACTACACTGATACCAGCATCACGACATACCTACTAAACTGCCACCAGGAGCATGGCATACGTACTATAATGACACAAGCGCCACGACGTACGCTCTACACCGACACCAGCACCACGACGTATGAACTACATTGACACCAGCACCACGATGTACGTACTACAATGACACCAAATCAAAACATATGTGCTATACTGACACCAGTACCACGACATATATAATACACTGCCACCGGCACCACAACGGACATACCACACTACCACCAATATCACAATGTATGTACGACAGTGCCACCAGCACCAAGACGTACGTACTACACTGCCAATAGCACCAAAAGGTACGTAATGCACTGATAGCAGCACCCCAACGTACGTACTACACTGCCACCAGCACCACGACGTGCGTACGACACAGCCACCAGCACCAAGACGTATGCACCACATTGCCACTGGCACCACGACGTATGTACTACACTGCCACCAGCACGAAGACGTATGAATTATACTGCAAGCTCCACGACGTATGTACTACACTGCCGCAAGCAGTACGACGTACGTACTACACTGCCAACAACACGACGTACTCACTACACTGACACCAGCAGCACGACGTAGGTACTACACTGATACCAGCACCACGATGTACTTACTACAGTGCCACAAGCAGCACGGCGTACCTACTATACAGACACCAGCAACAAAAAGAATGTACTGCACTGCAACCAGCACCACGATGTACGAACACTGCTGCCAGTAGCACCAAGACGTATGTGCTACAGCTGTAACCAGCAGCACGATATACCTACTACACTCTCACCAGCTCAACGACGTACGCACTACACTGACATCAGCACAACGACGTATGTTCTACACTGACACCAGCACCACGAAGTACGTACTGCATTGCCACCAGCAATACGACGTACGTACTACATTGACACCATCATCACGTACGTACAACACTGATACTAGCTCCAAGACATACATACTAAACTGCCACCAGTAGCACGACATACGTACCATAAGGAAACGAGCACCACGACGTACGCACTAAACTGACACCAGCCCCACGACGTATGAATTATATTGAAACCAGCACCACGACATACGTACTACAATAACACCAACCCAAAACGTATGTCCTTTACTGACACCAGTACCAGGACGTATATAATACACTGCAACCAGCACCGCGGGGGTCGTACTACACTACCACCAATATCACAAGGTATGTGCGACAGTGCCACCAGAACCATGACGCACGTACTACACTGCCAGAGGCACCACGACGTACTTACGACACTGCCACCAGCAACACGAAGTATTTACCTCACTGCCACCAGCACCAGGAATTAAGAACTACACTGCCACCAGCAGCACGAAGTACGGACTACACTTCTACCAGCACAACGACGTACGTACTACCTGACCCCAGCACCACGATGGATGTACTTCACTGACACCAGCACCAACACGTACGTACTACACTGCCATCAGCACCGCGACGTATGTATTACACTGACACCATCACCAGGACGTACGTACTGCACTGCCACTAGCACCACAACGTATGTAATATACTGCCACCATCACAACGACGTAAGTACTACGCTGCCACCAGCACTACAACGTGCGTACTACACTGACACCAGCACCAAGACTTACTTACTATACTGCCACCAGCACCACTGCGTAAGTACTACAATGCCACTAAAACCAAGACATACGTACTACACTGCCACTAGCGCCAAGACGTACGTACTACACTGAAACCGGCACTTAGACGTACGTGCTACACAGCTAATAGCACCACGAGGTACGTAATACAATGATAGCAGCACGATGATGTACGTACTACACTGCCAATAGCACAACGACATACGTATTACACTGACACCAGTAACACGATGTACATACTACATTGCCAATAGCACCACGACGCTTGTACTAAACTGATTCCAGCACCTCGACGTACTTACTACACTGCCACCAGCAACACGGCGTACGTACTATACTATCATCAGGACCAAGACGTACTTACTACACTTCCACCAGCACCAAAACGTACGTACTGCATTACCGCTAAAAACCACGACGTACGTACTACACTGCCACCAACACCAAGACGTAACTATTAAACTGCCAATAGCACCGAGAGATACGTAATACACTGATAGCAGCACCACGACGTACGTACTACACTGCCACCAGCACCACGGCCTACTTACGACACTGCCACCAGCACCACGACGTACGAATTATACTGAAAGCGCCACGACGTATGTACTACACTGCCGCAAGCAGTACAACGTATGCACTACACTGTCGCCAGCACAACGACGTATGTTCTAAACTGACACCAGCATCACGAAGTACGTACTGCACTGCCAGCAGCACCACGACGTACGTACTACACTGACACCTGCATCACGACGTACGTACTACACTGATACTAGCACCACGACGTACCTACTAAACTGCCACTTGCAGCACGACATATGTACTATATATAATGACACGAGCACCACAATGTACGCACTACACTGACACCAGCACTACGACGTATGAACAATATTTACACCAGCACCACGACGTGCGTACTACAATGACACTATACCCAAAACGTATGTCCTTTAATGACACCACAACCACGACGTATGTAATATACTGCCACCGGCACCACGGCGTACGTATTCAGTACTACCAATATCACAACGTATGTACGATAATGCCACTAGCACTACGACGCACGTACTACACTGCGACCAGCACCACGACATACTTACTACACTGCCACCAGCAACACGAAGTATCTGCCTCAGTGCCACCAGCACCACAACATAAGAACTACACTGCCACCAGAAGCACAAAGTACGTACTACACTTCTACCAGCACCACGACGTACGTACTACAATGACACCAGCACCACGATGGCTGTACTTCACTGACACCAGCACCAATACGTACTTACTACATGCCATCAGCAACACAACATACGTATTACGCTGATACCATCACCAGGACGTAGGTACTACACTGCCACAGGCACCACAACATGTGCACTGTATTGCCACCAACACAACGACGTACATGCTACACTGCCACCAGTACTAAAACGTACGTTCTACAATGACACCAGCACCAAGACTACACTACACTGCAACCAGCACAACGGTGTGAGTACAATACTGCTACTAAAACCACGATGTACGTACTACACTGCCAATAGCGCCACGACGTACGTACTACACTGAAATCACCACCAATACGTACGTTTTACACTACTAATAGCACCACAAGGTACGTAATACAATGATAGCAGCACGACGATGTAGTACTACACTGCCACTACTAACACGATATATGTAATACACTGACGCCAGCCACACAATATACATAATACATTGCCAATAGCACCACGACGGTCGTACTAAACTGGCTTCAGCACCTCGACGTACTTACTACACTGCCACCAGCAACACAACGTACGTACTACACGAACATCAGGACCAAGACGTACTTTCAACACCGCCACCAACACCAAAATGTACGTAATACATTGCCGCTAAAACCACGACGCACGTACTTCACTGCCACCAACACCAAGACGTAACTGTTAAACTGCCAATAGCACCAAGAGGTACGTCATACACTGATAGCAGCACCTAACGTACGTACTACACTGCCAACTGCGCCACGACATACGTACGACACTGCCACCAAAACCACGACGTATGAACTAAACTGCCACTGGCACTACGATGTATGTAGTACACTGCCACCAGCACCACGACGTAGGAATTATACTGCAAGCACCATGAGGTATGTACTACCCTGCCGCAAGCGGTACCACGTTCGTACTACGCTGCCACCAGTACGACGTACTCACTACACTGACAACAACACAACGACGTAGGTACTACACTGATAACAGCACCACGATTTACTTACTACAGTACCACAAGCAGCACGGCGTAAGTACTATACTGACATCAGCATTAAAAGGTATGTATTACACTGCCACCAGCACCACAAAGTACGAGCTATACTGCCACAAGCACCAACACGTATGTGCTACACTGGCAACAGGAGCACGACGTACATACTACACTCTCACCAGCTCAACAACATACGCAGTACACTGACGCAAGGACTACGACGTATGTAATACACTGACACCAGCACAACGACGTATCCGCTACACTGACACCAGCACCACGAGGTACGTACTGCACTGCCACCAGCACCACGACGTACGTACTACACTGACACCAGCATCACGACGTACGTACTACACTAATACCAGCACCTTTACGTACCTACTAAACTGCCACCAGCAGCACGACATACATACTATAATGATACGAGCACCACGAAGTACGCACTACAATGACACTAGCAAAAGACGTATGAACGTCCTACACCAGCACCACAACGCATGTACTACAATGGCACCAACGCAAAACCCATGTGCTATACTGACACCACTACCACGACATATATAATGCACTGCCACCAGCATCATGGACGTCCGTACTACACTACCACCAGTATCAAAACGTATGTTCGACAGTGCCACCAGCACCAAGACGCACGAAGTACACTGCGACTAGTGCCACGACGTATTTACTACACTGTCACCAGCACAATGAAGTACCTATATCACTTCCACCAGCACCAAGACGTAAGAACTACACTGCCACTAGCACCACGAAGTATTTACCTCATTGCCACCAGCACCACGACATAAGAATTACACTGCCACCAGAAGCAGGAAGGACGTACTACATTGCCACCAGCACCACGACGCACGTATTACACTTCGACCAGCACAACGACTTAATTACTACACTGCCACCAGCAACACGAAGTATTTACCTCACTGCTACCAGCACCACGACATAAGAACTACACTGCCACCAACAACACGAAGTACGTACTACACTGCTACCAGAACAACGACGTACATACTAGACTGACACCAGCACCACGATTGATCTACTTCACTGACACCAGCACCAAGATGTAGGTACTACATTGCCATCAGCACCACGACGTACGTACTACACTGATACCATCACCAGGACGTACGTACTGCACTGCCACCAGCACCACAACGTATACTATACTGCTATCAGTACAACGACGTAGGTACTGCACTGCCACCAGCACTATAACGTACGTACTACACTGACACCAGCACCAAGACGTACGTACTACACTGCCATCAGCACCACGGTGTAAATACTACACTGCCATTAAAACCACGACGTACATACTACACTGCCACTAACGCCACGACGTACGTGATACACTGAAACACACACCAAGACGTACGTGCTACACTGCTAATAGCACCACGAGGTACGTAATACAATGTTAAGAGTTCGACGATGTAGGTACTACACTGACAATAGCGCCATTACATACGTATTACACTGACACCAGCAACACGCTATACATAGTACATTGCCAATAGCACCACGACGCTCGTACTATACTGATGACGGCACCACGACGTACTTACTACACTGCCACCAGCAACACACCGTACGCACTACACTAACATCAGGACCAAGACGTACTTACTACACTGCCACCAGCACCACGACGTACGTACTACATTGCCGCTAACACCACGACATGCGTACTACACTGCCACCAGCACCACGACGTTCGTACTAAACTGACAATAGCACCAAGAGGTACCTAATACACTGACAGTAGACCCACAACGTACATACTACGTTGCCACCAGCACCACAACGTACGTGCGACACTGCCACCAGCACCACGACGTACCTACTAGACTGCCACTGGCACCACGACGTCTGTACTACACTGCCACCAGCACCACTACGTACGAATTATACTGCAGGCGCCACGACATATGTAATATACTGCCACAAGCAGTACGATGTACGTACTACACTGCCACCAGCAGGACGTACGCACTACACTGACACCAGCACAACGACGTAGGTACTACACTGATACCAGCACCATGATGTACTTACTACAGTGCCACAAACAGCACGGCGTCCGTACTATTCTGACACCAGCAGCATAAGGTATGTACTGCACTGCCATCAGCACCGCGACGTACGAACTATGCTGCCATTAGCACCAAGACGTACGTGCTACACTGACACCAGCAGCACAACATAGGTGCTACATTGATACCAGCACTACGATGTACCTACTACAGAGCCACAATCAGCACGGCGTCCGTACTATACTTACACCAGCATCAAAAGGTATGTGCTGCACTGCTACCAGCACAACGACGTACGAACTATACTGACACTAGCACCAAAACGTATGTGCTACACTGACACCAGCAGCACGACGTACTTACTACACTCTGACCAGCTCAACAACGTACGAACGTCACTGACACAAGCACAACGACGTATGTTCTACACTGACACCAGCACCACGAAGTACGTACTGCACTGCCACCAGCACCATGACGTACGTAGTACACTGACACCAGCATCACGACGTACGTACTACATTGATACCAGCACCACGACGTACCTACTAAACTGCCAAAGGCAGCACGACATACGTTGTATAATGACACGAGCAATACGATGTACGCACTACACTGACACCAGCACCACGACGTATGAACTATATTGACACCAGCACCACGACGTACGTACTACAATGACCCAACCCAAAACGTATGTCCTTTACTGACACCACTACCAAGACGTATGTAACACACTGCCACCGGCACCACGGCGGACGTACTACACTACCACCAATATCACAACGTATGTACGACAGTGCCACCAGCACCACAAAGTACGTACTAAACTGCTACCAGCACCAAGATTTACGTACTACACTGCCACCAGCACCACGAAGTATTTACCTCACTGCCACTAGCACCACGTCATAAGAACAACACTGCCACCAGAAGCACGAAGTACGTACTACACTGCTACCAGCACCACGAGGTACGTATTATACTGACACCAGCACCACGATGGATGTACTTCGGTGACACCAGAACTAAGACGTACGTACTACGTTGCCATCAGCACCACTACGTACGCATTACTCTGACACCATCACCAGGAGGTAGGTACGACACTGCCACCTGCACCACAACGTATGTACTATACTGCCACCAGCACAACGACGTACGTACTACACTGCCACCCGTACTAAAACGTACGTAATACACTGCAACCAGCACCACGGCGAAAGTACTACATTGCCACTAAAACCAAGACGTACGTACTACACTGCCACTAGCGCCACGACGTACGTACTATACTGAAACCAGCACCAAGACGTATGTGCTACACTGCTGATAGCAACACGAGGTATGTAATACAATGATAAGAGTACGACGATATACGTAATACACTGGCATTAGCACCACAACATACGTATTACACTGACACCAGCAACACGATGCACATACTATATTGCCAATAGCACCACGACGCTCGTACTAAACTGATGCCAGCACCACGACGTACTTACTACACTGCCAACGGCAACACAACGTATGTATTACACTAACATTAGAAGTAAGACGTACTTACTACACTGCCACCAGCACCAGGTCGTACGTACTGCATTACCGCTAAAACAACGACGTACGTATTACACTGCCACCAGCACCAAGACGTTCGTACTAAACTGACAATAGCGCCAAGAGGTACGTAATACACTGATAGCAGCACCACAACGTACGTACTACATTGCCACCAGCACCGCGACGTACGTACGACACTGCCATCAGCACCAAGACGTACGTACTACACTGCCAATGGCACCGCGACGTATGTACTACACTGCCACCCGCACCTCGACGTACGAATTATACCGCAAGCGCCACGACGTATGTACTACACTGCCGCAAGCAGTACGACGTACGTACTACTCTGCCACCAGCACGACGTACGCATTACACTGACACCAGCACACCGACGTAGGTACTGCACTGATACCAGCACCACGATGTACGTACTACAGCGCCACAAGCACCACGGTGTCCGTATCATACTGACAACAGCATCAAAAGGTACATACCGCACTGCCACCAGCACCACGACGTAAGAACTGTACTGCCATTAGCACCAAGACGTATGTGCTACACAGACACCAGCAGCACGACGTACGTCCTACACTCTCACCAGCTCAACAACGTATGCACTACACTGACACAAGCACTACGACGTATGTTCTACACTGACACCAGCATCACGAAGTATGTTCTACACTGCCACTAGCACAACAACGTACGTACTACACTGACACCAGCATCACGACGTACGTACTACACTGATACCAGCACCACGACGTACCTACTAAACTGCCACCAGTAGCAAGACATACGTACTATGATGACATGAACACCACGACGTACGCACTACACTGACACTAGCTCCACAACATATGGACTATATTGACACCAGCACCACGACGTACGTACTGCAATGACACCAACCCAAAGCGTATGTCCTTTACTGACACCAGTACGACGATGTATGTAATACACTGCCACCTGCACCACGGCGGACGTACTACACTATAGCCAATATCACAACGTATATACGACAGTGCCACCAGCACCACGACGCACGTACTACACTGCGACCGGCACAACGACTTACTTACTACATTCCCACGAGCACCACGAAGTATTTACCTCACTGCCACCAGAAGCACGGCATAAGAACTACACTGCCATCTGCAGCACGAAGTACGTACTACACTGCTACAAGCACCACGACGTACACCAGCACCACGAGCGATGTGCGTCACTGATATCAGCACCAAGACGTACGTACTACACTGCCATTAGCACCACGACGTATATATTACACTGACACCATCACCAGGACGTAGGTACTACATTGGCACCAGCATCACAACGTATATGCTATACTGCCACCAGCACAACGACGTACGTGCTGCACTGCCACCAGCACTAAAACGTACGTACTACACTTACACCAGCACCAAGACGTACCTACTACACTGCCACTAGCACCACTGCGTAAGTACTACACTGCCTCTAAAACCAGGACGTACGTACTACACTGCAACCAGCGACACGACGTACGTACTGCACTGATACCATCACGAAGACGTACGTGCTACACTGCTAATAGCACCACAAGGTACGTAATACATGATAAGAGCACGACGATGTACGTACTACACTGCCACTAGCAACATGACGTACGTATTCCACAGACATCAGCAACACGATGTGCATACTCCATTCCCAATAGCACCACGAAGCTCGCACTAAATAGCTGCCAGCACCACGACGTACTTACAACATTCCCACCAGCAACACAACGTATTTACTACACTAACATCAGGACCAAGACGTACTTACTACACTGCCACCAGTATCATGAGATACGTACGACATTGCCGCTAAAACCTCGACGTACATACTACACCGCCACCAACACCAAGACGTACGTATTAAGCTTCCAATAGCACCAAGAGGTACGTAATGCACTGATAGCAGCACCACAACGTACGTACTAAACTGCCATCAGCACCACGACGTACGTACGACACTGCCACCAGCACCACGACGTATGTACTGCACTGACACTAAAACCACAACTTATGTACTACACTGATACCAGCACCACGACTTACGAATTATAGTGCAAGCAAAAATGAGGTATGTACTACACTTCCGCAAGCAGTACGACATACGTCCTCCACTGCTAGCACCAAGACGTATGTGCTACACTGACACGAGGAACACGACTTACCTACTCAACTCTCACCAACTCAGTAACGTACGCACTACACTGACACAAAAACTACGACGTATGTGCTACACTGACACCAGCACAACGACGTATGTTCTACACTGGCACCAGCGCCACGATGTACGTACTGCACTGCCACCAGCACCACGACGCACGTACTACACTGACACCAGATTCACGACGTACGTACTACACTGCCACCAGCACCACATAGTATGTACCATACGGCCACCAGCACAACGACACACTGCCACCAGCACCACAACGTATGTACAATACGGCCACCAGCACAACGACGTACGTAATACAGTGCATTCGGCACCACGCCAGCGCCACCAGCACCACGACGCAAGTAGTACACTGCGACCAACACCACGACGTACTGACTACACTGCCACCAGCACCACGAAGTACTTACCCCTGCCACCAGCAACACGACGTAAGTACTACAAGGTTACCAGCAGCACGAAGTACGTACTACACTGCCACCAGCACCACGAGGTACGTACTGCACTGACATCAACACCAAGACGGATGTACTTCACTGACACCAGCACCAATACGTACGTCCTACACTGCCATCAGCCCCACGACGTACGCACTACACTGGCACCATCACCGCGACGTACGTACTACACTGACATTAGCACCATGATGTACTTACTACACTGCCACCAGCACCACAACCTAAGTACTACAGTGAGATCAGCACCAAGATGTACGTACTAAACTGACCAAAACCTCAGCGTAAGTACTACACTGCCACTAAAAGCACGACGTACATACTACGCTGCCAGTAGCGCCTCGACGTACGCACTACAATGAAACCAACACTAAGAGGTGCGTACTACGCTGCTAATAACGCCACGAGGTACGTACGTACTACACTGACACCAGCACCAGAATGTACATACTACATTGTCAATAGCACCACGACGCTCGTACCTCGAGGTACGTAATCCAATGAGAAGAGCACGACGATGTACGTACTACTCTGCCACTAGCAGCACGACATACGTATTACACTGACATCAGGAACACAACGTACGTACTACACTAACATCAGGACCAAGACGTACTTACTACACTGCCACCAGCATCACGAGATACGTACTACATTGCCGCTAAAACCTCAACGTACGTACTACACCGCCACCAACACCAAGACGTACGTATTAAACTGCCCATAACACCAAGAGGTACATAATGCACTGAGAGCAGCACCACAAAGTACGTACTACACTGCCACCAGCACCACGACGTACGCACGACACTGCCACCAGCACCACAACGTACGTATTACACTTTCACTTGCACGACAACGTATGTACTACACTGACACCAGCACCACGACGTAAGAATTATACTGCAAGCACCATGACGTATTTCTACACTGCCGCAAGTGGTACGACGTACGTACTACACTGCCACCAGCAGGACGTACTCACTACATTGACACCAGCAGCACGACGTAGGTATTACATTGATAACAGCACCACGATGTACTTACTACCGTACCACAAGCAGCACAGCGTACGTATTTTACTAACACCAGCATTAAAGGGTATGTATCACACTGCCTCCAGCACCACGACGTACGAACTATACTGCCACTAGCACCAAGACAATGTGCTACACTGACACCAGGAGCACGACGTACGTACTACATTCTCACCAGCTCAGTAACGTACGCAGTACTCTGAAACAAGCACTACGACGTATGTACTACACTGACACCAGCACAACGACGTATGTTCTACACTGACACCAGCATCACGAAATGCGCACTGCACTTCCACCAGCACCATGGCGTACGTACTACACTGCCACAAGCAATTCCACCAGCACCACGACGTACGTACTACACTGCCACCAGCATAACGACGTAAGTACTACAGTGCATTCGGCACCACAACATACGTACTACACTAACACTAGCACCAAGACGTACGTACTACACAGCCACCAGGACCACGGCGTAAATACTACAGTGTCACTAAAACCACGATGTACGCATTACATTGCCAACAGCACCAAGACTTACGTACTACACTGCAAATAGCACCACGAGGTACGTAATACAATGATAGCAGCACGACGATGTACGCACTACACTGCCACTAGCGCCACGACGTACGTACTACATTGAAACCAGTACCAAGACGTACGTGCCCTTCTGCTAATAGCACCAAAAGGTACGTAATACAGTGATAGAAGCATATAATCGTACGTACTGCACTGCCACCAACACCACTACGTACGTACTACACTGACACCAGCACCATGACGTAAATACTATAATGATACCAGAACTACGACGTATCTACTAAACTGCCACCAGCAGCACGATGTACGTACTATAATGACACGAGCATAACGACGTACACACTGTATTGACACCAGCAAAACCACGTATAAACCACCTTGACACCAGCACCACGGCGTACGTGCTACAATGACACCAACCCAAAACGTATGTGATATACTGACACCAGCACTACGTCGCTTGTAATTCACTGCCACCAGCACAACGACGGACGTACTACATTGCCACCAATATCACAACGTATGTGCGCCAGTGCCACCAGCACCACGACGCATGTAGTACACTGCGACCAACACCACGACGTACTGACTACACTGCCACCAGCACCATGAAGTACTTACTCCTGCCACCAGCAACACGACGTAAGTACTACAATGTTACCAACAGCACGAAGTACGTACTACACTGCCACCAGCACCACGAGGTACGTACTACACTGACACAAACACCACGACGGATGTACTTTACTGACACCAGCACCAGTACGCACGTACTACACTGCTATCAGCCCCACGACGTACGTACTACATTGACACCATCACCGCGACGTACCTACTACACTGACACCAGCATCACGACGTACTTACAACACTGCCACCAGCACCACAACGTATGTACTATACTGCCACCGGCACAACAACGTACAAACTACACTGCCACCAGCACCACAACGTACGTACTACAATGAGATCAGCACCAAGATGTAGATGTACGTACTAAACTGCACCAAAACCACGGCGTAAGTACTGCACTGCCACTAAAACCACGACGTACATACTACGTTGCCAGTAGCTCCTCGACGTACGTACTACAATGAATGCAGCACCAAGTGGTACGTGCTACACTGCTAATAGCACCATGAGGTACATACCACAATGAAAGCACCACGACGATGTACGTACTACACTGTCACATGCACCACGACGCACGTACAACACTGGCACCAGCACCCTGATGTACATACTACATTGCCAATAGCACCACGACGCTCGTACCAAACTGATGCTAGCACCACAACGTGCTTAGTACACTGCCATCAGCAACGCAACGAACGTGCTACACTAACATCTGGAAAAAGACGTCCTTATTACACTGCCACTAGCACCACGACGTACGTACTACACTGCCACTGGCACCACGACGTATGTACTACACTGCCACCAGCACCACGACATACGAATTATACTGCAAGCACCATAACGTATGTACTACATTGCCAACAGCGTAAAAACGTACGTACTACACTGACACCAGCACGACGTACTCACTACACTGGCACCCGCAGCACGACGTAGGTACTACACTGATAACAGCACCACGATGTGCCTACTACAGTAACACAAGCAGCACGGCGTACGTTCTATACTGACACCAGCATTAAAAGGTACGTATTACACTGCTACCAGCACCACAACGTACGAACTATACTGCCACTAGCACCAAGATGTAGGTGCTATACTGACACCAGCAGCACGACGTACGTACTACACTTTCACCAGCTCAACAACGTAAGCAGTACACTGATACAAGCACTACGACGTATGTACTTAATTGACACCAGCACAACGACGCATGTTCTACAATGACACCAGCACCACGAAGTACGTACTGCACTGCCACCAGCACCACGATGTACGTACTACACTGACACCAGCATCACGAAGCATATACTGCACTGACACCAGCACCTCTACTTTCCTACTAAACTGCCACCAGCAGCACGACATACGTACTATAACGACACGAGCACCACGAAGTATGCACTACAATGACACTAGCACCAGGACGTATCAACGTACTACACCAGCACCATGACGTATATACTACTATGACACCAACACAAAACGTATGTGCTATATTGACACCACTGCCACGACGTATATAATACACTGCCATCAGCATAATTACGTACGTACTACACAACCACCAATTTCAAAACGTATGTACGACAGTGCCACCAGCACAAAGAAACACGAAGTACAATGCGACCAGCACCAAGACGGATTTACTACACTGTCACTAGCACCACGAAGTACTTACCTCACTTCCACCGGCACCACGACGTAAGAACTACACTGCCAACAGGAGCACGAAGTACGTACTACACTGCTACCAGCAGCACGACGTACGTAGTACACTGACACCGGCACCACGACGGATGTACTGCACGGACACTAGCACCAAGACGTCCGTACTGCAATGCCATCAGCACCACGAGGTACGTACTACACTGACATCAGCACAAACACGTACGTAAGACACTGACACCAGCACCACGACATTCGTACTACACTGCCACCAGCACCACGACATACGTACTACACTGCCACCATCACCACAACGTATGCACTATATTGCCACCAGCACAACGACGTACGTACTACTGTGCCACCGGCAACACAACATACGTACTACACTGACACTAGTACCAAGACGTACGTACTACACAGACACCAGCACCACGGCGTAAGTACTACAATGTCACTAAAACCACGATGTACGTATTACACTGCCACTAGTACCAAGACGTACATACTACACCACAAATTGCACCACGAGGTACGTTATACAATGATAGCAGCACGACGACGTACGTATTACACTGCCACTAGCACCACGACGTATGCACTACACTGAAACCAGTGCCAATGCCTACGTGCTTCTCTGCTGATAGCACCACGATGTATGTAATACAATGATAGAAGCACGACGATGTTGGTCCTACACTGCCACTAGCACCACGACGTACGTACTACACTGAAACCAGGATCAAAACTTGCGTGCTGCACTGCCACCAGCACCACAACGTACGTACTACACTGACACAGCACCACGACGTACATACTATATTGATACCAGAACTACGACGTATCTACTAAACTGCCACCAGCAGCACGACCTACGTGCTATAATGACACAAACATCACGACGTACGCACTACATTTACACCAGCAAAGCGACGTATGAAATACTTTGACACCAGCACCACGACGTACGTACTACAGTAATAACAACCCAAAACGTATGTGCTATACTGAGACCAGCACTACGACAAATGTAATACACTCCCCCCAGCACCACGACGGACGCATTACACTGCCACTAATATCACAACATATGTGCGCCAGTGCCACCAGCACCACGACTCACGTAGTACACTGCGACCAGCACCACGACGTACTTACTACACTGCCACCAGCACCACGAAGTATTTACCCCTGCCACCAGGAACACGACGTACGGACTACAATGTCACCAGCAGCACGAAGTACATACTACACTGCTACCAGCACCACGAGGTACGTACTACACTGACAACAACACCACGACGGATGTACATCACTAACAACAGCACCAATACGTAAGTACTACACTGCAATCAGCACCACGACGTACGTACTGCACTTACACCATCACCACAACGTACGTACTACACTGACACCAGCACCAGGACGTACTTACTACACTGCCGCCAGCACCACAACGTATGTACTATACTGCCACAAGCACAACAACGTACGTACTATACTGCCACCAGCACCACAACGTACGTACTACAATGACATCAGCACCAAGATGTACGTACTACACTACTAATAAAACCACGGCGTAGGTACTACACTACCACTAAATCCACGACGTACATACTACGCTGCCAGTAGCGTCTCGACGTACGTACTACAATGAAACCAGCACCAACAGGTGCGTACTACACTGCCAATAGCACCACGAGGTACTAATACAATGATAGCACCACGACGATGTACATACTACACTATCACTAGCACCACAACCCAAAACGCATGTGCTATACTGACGCCAGTACTACGAAGTATATAGTGCACTGCTACTAGCACCACGAAGTACGTACTACACTACCACCAATATCAAAACGTATATACGACAGTGCCACCAGCACAAAGACGCATGAACTACACTGCGACCAGCACCACGACGTATTTACTGCACTGCCACTACCACCACGAAGTTTTTACCTCTGCCACCAGCACCACCATGTAAGAACTACGCTGCCAACAGCAGCACAAAGTGCGTACTACACTTACCAGCAACACGACGTACGTAGTACACTGACACCGGCACCACAATGTATGTACTAATCTGACACCAACACCAAGACATACGTACTACACAGCCACCAGAAGCACGACGTAAGTACTACACTGGTATCAAAACCACGACGTACGTACTACACTGCCACCAGCATCAAGACGCACGTACTACTCTGCAAATAGCACCATGAGGTACGTAGTACAATGATAGTACCACGACGATGCACGTACTACACTGCCACTAGCGCCACGACGTAACGTACTACACTGAAACCAGCTCCAAGACGTACGTGGTTCACTGCTAATTGCGCCACAAAGGTACGCAATACATTGATAGAAACACGATGATGTACGTACTACACTACCACTAGAACCACGACGTACGTACTACACTGAAACCAGCATCAAATCTACGTACTGCACTGCCTCCAGCACCACAACGTACGTACTACACTGACACCAGCACCACGACGTATATACTGTAGTGATACCAGAACCACGACGTACCTACTAAACTGCCACCAGCAGCACGACGTACGTACTATAATGACACGAACATCACAACGTACACACTACACTGACACCAGCAAAACGACTTATGAACTACATTGACACCAGCACAACGACGTACGTACTACAATGACACCAACCCAAAACGTACGAGCTATACAGACACCAATACTACAACGTATGTAATCCAGTGCCACCAGCTCCATGATGGACGTACTACATTGCCACCAATATCACAACGTATGTGCGACAGTGCCACCAGCACTAAGACGCACGTAGTACACTGCGTCAAGCACCACGATGTACTTACTACACTGCTACCAGCACCACGACGTACGTACCACACTAACACTAGCTCTACGACGGATGTTCGTCACTGACACCAGCACTAAGACGTATGCACTACACTGCCATCAGCACCATGACGTACATACTACAATGACACTATCACCACGACGTACGTACTACACTGACATCATCACCACGACGTACATACTATACTGCTACCAGCACCACAACGTATGTACTATACTACCACCAGCACAATGACGCACGTAATACACTGCCTCCAGCACCACAACCTACTTACTCCACTAACACCAGCACCAAGACGTACATACTACACTGCTACCATCACCACGTCGTAAGTAATACATTGCCACTGAAACCACGACGTACGTACTACACTGAAACCAGCAGGAAGACTTACTTGCTACACTGCTGATAGCACCACGTGGTACGTAATACAAAGATAGCAGCACGACGGTGTACGTACTACGCTGACAACAGCACCACGATGTACATACTACATTGCCAATAACACTACGACGCTCGAACAAAACTGATGCCACCACCACGACGTACTTACTACACTGCCACCAGCAACACATCGTACGTACTACACCAACATCTGGACCAAGACGTACGTACTACACTGCCACCAGCACCAAGACGTAAGCACTACACTGCCAATAGCACCAAGAGGTACGTAATACACTGATAGCAGCACCAAGAGGTACGTAATACACTGATAGCAGCACCAAGAGGTACGTAATACACTGATAGCAGCACCACAATGTACGCACTACACTGCCACCAGCATCATGACGTACGTACTACACTGCCACCAACACCACGACGTACGTACTACACAGCCACTGGCACCACGACGTATGTACTACACTGCCACTAGCACCACGACGTAAGTACTGTACTGCCCCAAGCAGTACGACGTACGTACTATACTGCCACCAGCACGACGTACGCTCTACACTAACACCAGCAGGACAAAGTAGGTACTACACTGATACAAGCACCACGATGAACTTACTGCAGTGCCACAAGCAGCAGGACGTACGTACTATACTGACACCAGCACCAAAATGCTACACTACCAACAGCACCACGACGTACGAACTATACTGCCATTAGCACGACTACGTATGTGCTACACTGACACCAGCAGCACGATGTACGTACTACACTCTCACCAGCTGAAAGATGTACGCACTAAACTGACACCAGCACTACGACGTATATACTACACTGACACCAGCACAATGACGTGTATAATACAGTGACACCAGCACCATGAATTACATATTGCACTACCACCAGCACCACGACGTACGTACTACACTGACACCAGCACCAGGAAGTACGCACTACACTGACACCAGCACCACGACGTATGAACACACTATACCAGCACCACGACGTACGTACTGCAAGGACACCAACCCAAAACGTACGTCCTATACTGACACCAGTGCCGCGATGTATATAATACACTGCCACCAGCACCACGACGGACTTAAACACTACCACCTATATCAAAACGTATATACAATTGTGCCACCAGCACCAAGAAGCACGAGCTACACAGCCATCAGGACCACGAGTTACGTACTACTACGCTGACACCATCACAACGAGGTACATAATTCACTGACACCAGCACCACGACGTACGCACTACACTGCTACTAGCACCACAACTTATGTACTATACTGCCATCAGCTTAACGACATACGTGCTTAAGTGCCACCAGCACCACAACGTACGTACTACACTGATACCAGCACCACGACGTACGTACTACACTGCCATCAGGACCACGAGGTACGTACTACACTGACACAAGCACAACGACGTGCGTAATACACTGACAACAGGACCACGACGTACGTACTACACTGCTATCAGGACCACAACGTATGTACTATACTGCCATCGGCACAACGACATACGTGCTAAAGTGCCACCAGCACCACAACGTACTTACTACACTGATACCAGCACCACGACGTATTCACTACACTGCCACCGCCACCACGAAGTACTTACCTCACTGCCACAGGCACCACGACGTAAGAACTACACTGCCTCCAGCAGCACAAAGTACGCACTACACTGCTACCAGCAGCACGACGTACGTAGTACACTGACACCAGCACCACGACGGATGTAGTACACTGACACCAGCACCAAGACGTATGTACTACACTGCCATCAGCACCACGAGGTACGTACTACACTGACACCAGCACAATGACGTACGTAATACACTGACACCAGGGCCACGACGTACGTACTACACTGCTACCAGGACCACAACGTATATACTATACTGCCACCAGCACAATGACATACGTGCTAAAGTGCCACCAGCACCACAACTTACGTACTACACTGGCACTAGCACCGAGACATACGTAGTTCACAGTCACCAGCACCACGACGTAAGTAATACACTGCCACTAAAACCACGACGTAGTACTACACTGCCACCAGCTTCAAGACGTACGTACTACTCTGCAAATAGCACCACAAGGTATGTAATACAAAGATAACAGAACGACGATGTACGTACTACACTACCACTAGCGTCACCACGTACATACTACACTGAAACCAGTACCATGACGTACGTGCTTCACGGCTAATAGCACCACGAGGTACGTAATACAATGATAGAAGCACGACGATGTACGTACTACAATGCCACTAGCACCACGACATACGTACTACACTGAAACCAGCATCACGTACGTCCTGCACTGCCAACAGCACCACAACATACGCACTACACTGACAACAACACCACAACGTACATACTGTACTGATAACAGAATTACGACGTACCTACTAAACTGCCATCAGCAGCATGACGTACGTACTATAATGACACGTGCATCACGACTTACGCACTACACTAACACCAGCAAAACGACATATGAACTACATTGACACCAGCACAACAACGTAAGTACTACAACGACACCAACCTAAACTGTATGAGCTATACTGACACCAGTACTACGACGTATGTAATACACTGCCAACCAGCACCACGGCGGACGTACTACACTGCCACCAATATCACAACGTACGTGCAATAGTGCCACCAGCACCACGACGCACGAAGTACACTGCGACCAGCACCACGACGTACTTACTACACAGCCACAAGCACCACGAAATACCTCACTGTCACCAGCAACACGACGTAAGGACTACAATGACACCAGCAGCACGAAGTACGTAGTACACTGCTACCAGCACCACGATGCATTTACTACACTGACACTAGCACCATGACGGCTGTACTTCACTGACACCAGCACCAAGACATATGTACTACACTGCCATCAGCACCAAGACGTAAGTACTACAATGACACCATAACCACGACGTACGTTCTACATTGACACCAGTACCACGATGTACGTACTGCACTAGTACCAAGACGTATGTTATATACTGCCACCAGCACCACGACGTACGTACTACACTGCCACTAGCACCACGACGCATTTACTCAACTGCCACCAGCACCACGGAGTATGTACTGCAATGCCACCAGCACTACTACGTATGTACGACACTGCCACCAACAACACAACGTACGTACTACACTGCCATCACTACGGCATCGTGCGTACTACACTGCCATCACTACGGCATCGTGCGTACGACACTGCCACCAGCATCACGATGTACGTACTATACTGCCATTAGCACCACAACGTACGTACTACATTGCCACCAGCACCACAAAGTACGTACTACACAGCCAATCGCAACACTAAGTACTACACTGATAGGAGCACTACAACGTACGTACTGCACAGCCACCAGCACCACGACGTACGTACTACACTGAAAACAGCACCAGGACGTACGTACTAGACTGACACCAGCACCACGACGTAGGTACTACAGTGCCACCAGTACCACTACGTACTTAATACACTGACACCAGCATCATTAGGTAAGTACTACACTCCCGCCAACACTACGAGGTACGTACTACACTGACATCAGCACCACGACGTTCATAATACACTGCCACCAGCAGCACGATGTACGTACTACACTGCCACCAGCACCACAGCGTATGTACTACATTGCCATCAATACCACGACGTACGTACTTTACTGCCACTAGCACCACGATGTTTATGCAACACTGACACTAACACCACGACGTATGCACTACACTGCTACCAGCACTACGATGTACGAACTACACTGCCACCAGCACCGCAACAGATGTACTATACTGCCACCGGCAGTATAGCACCATATAGCACCATAACGTGCGTACTAAACTGCCACCAGCACAATGAGGCACTTACGATACTTCCACTAGCACCAAAACGTGCGTACTTTTGTGATACAAGCACCACAACTTACGTACTACACTGACATCATCACCACGACGTTCTTACTACTCTGATGCTAACACCACGACATACCTACTACAACGCCTCCAGCACCACGATGTAGGCACTACACTGACTCCAGCACCACGACATAACGCCACTACACGGACACAAGCACCACGACGTTCATACTACACTGCCACCAGCAGCACAACGTACGTACTACACTGCCACCAGCATCACAACGTACGTACTACACTGCCTCAGAGCCCCATCATAGCATCAGACGTATGTACTACACTGTTACACTGCTCTTTCAACACGACGTACGTACTATACTGCCACTATCACAACGAAGTACGTACTACACTGACACCAGCACCACGACTATGTACTACACTGCCACCAGCACCACGAGGTACATACCACACTGCCACCAGCACAAAGACGTACTATTGTACAGCATCACGACGTAACATATTACACTGCCACCAGCAGTAAACGTATGTACTATACTGCCACTAGGACACCGACTATGTACTACATAGCCACCAGCACCAGACTACGTACTGCACTGCAACAGCACCACAACATACGCACTACACTGACAACAACACCACAACGTACATACTGTAC
The DNA here is from genome assembly GCF_036320965.1 of Panulirus ornatus. Taxonomy (NCBI): domain Eukaryota; kingdom Metazoa; phylum Arthropoda; class Malacostraca; order Decapoda; family Palinuridae; genus Panulirus; species Panulirus ornatus. The sequence goes on from NC_092271.1 coordinate 321,265, forward strand.
TGAAACAAAATTACGACGTACTACTAAACTGCCACACAGCATGACGTACGTACTATAATGACACTGCATCACGACTACGCACTACACTAACACCAGCAAAACGACATATGAACTACATTGACACCAGCACACAACGTAAGTACTACAACGACACCAACCTAAACTCGTATGACTAACTGACACCAGTACTACGACGTATGTAATACACTGCCACCAGCACCACGGCGGACGTACTACACTGCCACCAATATCACAACGTACGTGCAATAGTGCCACCAGCACCACGACGCACGAATACACTGCGACCAGCACCACGACGTACTTACTACACAGCCACAAGCACCACGAAATACCTCACTGTCACCACAACACGACGTAAGGACTACAATGACACCAGCAGCACGAAGTACGTAGTACAACTGCTACCAGCACCACGATGCATTACTACACTGACACTAGCACCATGACGACTGTACTTCACTGACACCAGCACCAAGACATATGTACTACACTGCCATCAGCACCAAGACGTAAGTACTACAATGACACCATAACCACGACGTACGTTCTACATTGACACCAGTACCACGATGTACGTACTGCACTAGTACCAAGACGTATGTTATATACTGCCACCAGCACCACGACGTACGTACTACACTGCCACTAGCACCACGACGCATTTACTCAACTGCCACCAGCACCACGGAGTATGTACTGCAATGCCACCAGCACTACTACGTATGTACGACACTGCCACCAACAACACAACGTACGTACTACACTGCCATCACTACGGCATCGTGCGTACTACACTGCCATCACTACGGCATCGTGCGTACGACACTGCCACCAGCATCACGATGTACGTACTATACTGCCATTAGCACCACAACGTACGTACTACATTGCCACCAGCACCACAAAGTACGTACTACACAGCCAATCGCAACACTAAGTACTACACTGATAGGAGCACTACAACGTACGTACTGCACAGCCACCAGCACCACGACGTACGTACTACACTGAAAACAGCACCAGGACGTACGTACTAGACTGACACCAGCACCACGACGTAGGTACTACAGTGCCACCAGTACCACTACGTACTTAATACACTGACACCAGCATCATTAGGTAAGTACTACACTCCCGCCAACACTACGAGGTACGTACTACACTGACATCAGCACCACGACGTTCATAATACACTGCCACCAGCAGCACGATGTACGTACTACACTGCCACCAGCACCACAGCGTATGTACTACATTGCCATCAATACCACGACGTACGTACTTTACTGCCACTAGCACCACGATGTTTATGCAACACTGACACTAACACCACGACGTATGCACTACACTGCTACCAGCACTACGATGTACGAACTACACTGCCACCAGCACCGCAACAGATGTACTATACTGCCACCGGCAGTATAGCACCATATAGCACCATAACGTGCGTACTAAACTGCCACCAGCACAATGAGGCACTTACGATACTTCCACTAGCACCAAAACGTGCGTACTTTTGTGATACAAGCACCACAACTTACGTACTACACTGACATCATCACCACGACGTTCTTACTACTCTGATGCTAACACCACGACATACCTACTACAACGCCTCCAGCACCACGATGTAGGCACTACACTGACTCCAGCACCACGACATACGCACTACACGGACACAAGCACCACGACGTTCATACTACACTGCCACCAGCAGCACAACGTACGTACTACACTGCCACCAGCATCACAACGTACGTACTACACTGCCTCCAGAGCCACATCATAGCATCAAGACGTATGTACTACACTGTTACACTGCTCTTTCAACACGACGTACGTACTATACTGCCACTATCACAACGAAGTACGTACTACACTGACACCAGCACCACGACTATGTACTACACTGCCACCAGCACCACGAGGTACATACCACACTGCCACCAGCACAAAGACGTACGTATTGTACAAGCATCACGACGTACATATTACACTGCCACCAGCAGTAAGACGTATGTACTATACTGCCACTAGGACACCGACTTATGTACTACAATGCCACCAGCACCAAGACCTACGTATTACACTGCCACCAGCACCACAATTTACGTACTACACTGCCACCAATACCACAACGTACTTACGACACTGCCACCAGTATCAAGACGTACGTATTACACTGCTACCAGCACCACGACGTACGTACTATACTGCCACCGGAACAATACCTATGTACTACACTGCCACCTGTACCACAATGTACGTATGATACTGCCACCAGCACTACGACGTACGTACTACACTGCCACTATTACCACAGTGTATGTACTATACTGTCACCAGCACCACGACGTACGCACTATACCGCCACTAGCACTACGACGTATGTATTACACTGCTACCAGCAGCACGACGTACTTACTTCACTGCCACTAGCAGCACAACGTATGTTTTACACTGCCACCATCAAGACTACGTACGTATTATACTGCCACTAGCACAACGACGTATGTACTACACTGCCACCAGCAGCACGACGTACGTGATACACTGCCACTAAGACAATGAGGTACGAACTACACTGACACCAAATCCATGACGAATGTACTATCCTGACACCAGCAGCACGACGTATGTACTACAGTGCCTGCAGCAGCACGACTTACGTACAACAATGCCATCATCACCACGATGTAATACAACACGACGTGCGCATTACACGGATACCAGCACCACGACGTATGTACTACACTGCACGTACGTACTGCACTGACAGTAACCCACAACGTTTATGCTATTCTGACACAAGTACCACGACGTATGTAATACACTGCTACCAGCACCACGACGTATGTACTATGCTCTCACCAGTAACACGACGTGTCTACTACACTGCCACCAGCACCATGACTTATGTTGTACACTGCCACCAGCACCACGACGTATGTACTATACTGCCACCAGCACCACGACGTGTGTACTACACTGCCACCAGCACCACGATGTACGTACTACACTGCCACCAACACCACAACGTACGTACTCCACTGCCACCAGTACCACAACGTACGTACTTCACTGCTCCCAGCACCACAACGGATGTACTATACTGCCACCAGCACCATGACGTACGTACTACAATGACTGCAGCACCACAACGTATATACTACACTCCCACCAGCACAATGAGGTACGTGCTATACTGCCACTATTACCACGACGTACGTACTATACTGTCACCACCTCCACGACGTGTGTACTACACTGCCATCACCATAACGACGTACGTACTACACTGACACCAACCCAACAAGTATATGTTATACTGACACCAGTACTACGACGTATGTAGTACACTGCCACCTGCACCACTACGTACGTACTACACAGACACCAGCACCACGACGTATGTACTCTACTGCCACCAGCACCACGACGTACGTACTGCACTGACACTAAACCACCACGTTTATGCTATTGTGACACCAGTACCACGACGTATGTATTATACTGCCATCATCACCACGACGTACGTAATACACTGACACCAGCATCACGAATTATGTACTATACTGCAACCAGCACCACAACGTATGTACTACACTGCCACCAGCACTACGACGTAAATACTACACTGCCACCAACACCACAACTTACGTACTACACTGCCATCACTACGACATAGTACGTACGACACTGCCACCAGCACCACGATGTACGTACTATACTGCCATTAGCACCACGACTTACGCACTACACCGCCACCAGCACCACAACGTACGAAATGCACTGACATCACCACCACGACGTACGTGCTACACTACCTGCAGCACCACGACGTATGTATTATACTGCCACCATCACCACGATGTACGTAATACACTGACACCAGCATCACGAATTATGTACTATACTGCAACCAGCACCACAACGTATGTACTACACTGCCACCAGCACTACGACGTAAATACTACACTGCCACCAACACCACACTTACGTACTACACTGCCATCACTACGACATAGTACGTACGACACTGCCACCAGCACCACGATGTACGTACTATACTGCCATTAGCACCACGACTTACGCACTACACCGCCACCAGCACCACAACGTACGAAATGCACTGACATCACCACCACGACGTACGTGCTACACTACCTGCAGCACCACGACGTATGTACTGCACTGGGGGAGAACCTCCACAGTGATGTAGCTTCCCTCGCGAGGTTTTTGTAACATGCAGACAACATAGCTCTCTCAACAGTCTCTTTCATCTGCTCTTCCTTCTTAGATATCTATATTAATTTCCCATATTTCTCCTTTATGAATTCTCTCTCTCTCTCTCTCTCTCTCTCTCTCTCTCTCTCTCTCTCTCTCTCTCTCTCTCTCTCTCTCTCTCTCTCTCTCTCTCTCTCTCTATCAGTCTGTCTATCTTAGGACCCTCCTCCAATAACAAAATCCACTCCCTTCCTCCTGTCTAAAATTCCCGCAGAACAGCTCATCATGGTCATGCAGTTTTCTTTTGTTCCATCCATTCCCACTTTTCTTCTTTTCACTCCACGTCCATTTCCTTTTCTCCCCTCTCTTCCTCTACCCCATCCTCCACAGTACAGAGCTGTATATAATTGTGAAAGTTTTAGGATATCTGGATCTCTATCGCCAATGTTGACCTGAGAAACAGTTTCAGCTGCACCAGATGGTAGTGTCGAGCTCGTGTGTGTGTGGTTGAAGTAAAGATGGAAGTAACTCCTTCCTGGCGTTGATTGGAGTGCAATCTGGGGTGGAGGAATGGGAGAGTTTGTGAGGATTTGTAGGTGTGACGTGGGTGAGGAGTTTGTGTGAGGATAAGTAAAGTAGGAAATAGTTTGTATAGAAGAGGTATAGATGACTTTGGCATCAACCAGATAACTACATTGTTCTCGTTTTTGTATTTGATGTTCGTGTTTAATCTGTTTTTCTATTAAGTCTTCAGACTTTTGTTATGTAATTATCATTAAGAGTTTATTTTGCTGTATATTCTATAGTTGTTTACTGATGTTTGTTGTGCTTTTAAGTTGGTGGGTGGGGGGCTTACCAAGTCCGTGTGAACGAGACGTTATGTTATCTCACACCTGAACTACACACGCCTCCCTTAGATGACGTGACCCAAGTACAGCTACAACAAGACACGAGGAGACGCCTCCCTTAGATGACGTGATCTTAGTAAAGCTACAAGACAAGTTTTTGCCTCAGTGAGGCAGTCAAGAGTGTGAACATCATGGACGGAGGTGAAGAATGTTTTTGTCAGTGCACGCCGAGAGGAAGACAAAAATCCTGTACTACTTCTGCCTCCTCCTACACACCTTCTTGTTCGTCCTGGTCGTCACGGAGCCATGGAGAGAGCAGTGAGAGCGAGGACCCGCCGCCCACCTGGCTGTACATGACGGTGTGGGTGGCGGGGGTTCTGGTCTACGTCAATGGTCTGACGGGAGACTTCGTGCACGACGACGTCAGCGCCATCAAAACAAATCCGGACGTTTTGGGAACTAACCCGCTCTCCCATGTAATCTTCAACGATTACTGGGGCAAGCCCATGGCCGACCCACTCTCCCACAAGTCCTACCGACCCTTCACCATCCTCAACTTCAGGTAGGTACTCAAGAGACTTTCATTCTGCTTATATATTCAGTTTTACCAGTTGTGACCTTAACGTGAGTTTTAATGTATGTTGTCATATTCTGGGGTAAATCATGAGGATATCAGTGCTACCTCATTAATGTTCATTTACTTTTACTAGTCTGACTACTCTGTCCTACTTAGTGAAGCCGCCCTAAGCAAGTCGTGTACTTAAGCGACGGTAATGAAAGAAGAAATCAATTTTCTGTAAAAGATAATGCTCTTGCAGACTTCAGAATAAAAATGGAAAAGTCTTTTGATTAGAAACGCATGATTACTACCCTGAGAGTATGTATTCAGAGGACTAATTTCTAATTTCAAGGTTTGGTTGGAACGAGATCAAATAACCTCCAGGAGGAGGACCATATACCATGAGCTGATGTTAATGTTATACCTTGTGAATATATGGATTGAATATCGAACGTTTTATGTGGATGTCCGTAACTCTGTCTTAACAACCAGCACAAATATCTTCCCGATATTCTAGATGGTAATAATTCTTGTAATTTACACACGAAAAAAGTTTTTTTTTCACAAAATCTACTCGACATGGTGACATATTTTCATTAGTATGTTATATAAGGAACGTATGTATATGATAGGTTAATGTTATATAATGTTATATAATGTTATATAATGTTAAGGGGCATATGTAGGTGTTAGGTTAATGTTATGTAAGGAACTTATGTAGGTTAATGTTATGTAAGGGACGTATGTGGGTGTTTGGTTAATGTTAAGTAAATGACATATGTACATTAAAGTTATGTTTAGGACGTATGTAGGCGTTACATTAATGATTCACATGCTAGAGAAATAGGAAGTTACTATCAAGAAGACCTGTACCAAATAAGAAACTTGACAGAATAAATATCTTCGGCTATTTTGTTGTGTTTTTCCTTTACTATTGGAAGTTCTTTCAGATGAGTCGTGTAAGCTGAACCTTGAAAGAGGCAACTAAAAAATCGTTTCGAATATTTTTTCTTTTTTGAACGATTTGTCTTTCCGAGTACCATAATACGTAACTAAAGTATTTACTGTAACGGTTTTGCCATCTTGTACAAAAATGTCTCAGCTGATTATGAAAATCAGTAGGGTTTCAGATGGAGAACCACGTCATTTCCAGGGAGAACCACTTGTGTGGATTGCGGGTGATGTTGTCACTATATATGAATGCCGACAACAGTTGTGGTATGAGAAAAGGTCAGGCCAACAACATCACTTCTGCATACTGCATCAGGAAACTATGTAAACCCATGGGTACACAGCAGGGCCAACGCATACTGATATGCCTTGCAAACTTTCATAATACGTAACACTCCTTATATAATGGTATAGGTACGAGAATGATATATGTATAGGAATGGTGTAGGTGTAGGAATGGTAAAAGTGAAGAAATAGTGTAGGTGTAGGAATATTGTAGCAGGGGGAGACATATAAGTATTTGAAATAGTATAGGTGTAAGATTGTTATAGGTGTAGAAAAAGTATAGGTATAGGAATGATATAAGCGTAGGAATAGTCTGTGATGCAGTGGTGATAGAAGTGCAGGAATATATATATATATATATATATATATATATATATATATATATATATATATATATATATATATATATATATATATATATATATATATATATATATATATATATATATATATACATTTTTCATATGTATATATATGTATGTCTGTGTGTGTGTGTATGTGCGTATGTATGTGTATGTGTGTGTATGTGTATATGTATATATATATGTATATTATCCCTGGGGATAGGGGTGAAAGAATACTTCCCACGTATTCCTCGCGTGTCGTAGAAAGCGACTAGAGGGGACGGGAGCGGGGGGCCAGAAATCCTCCCCTCCTTGTATTAACTTTCTAAAATGGGAAACAGAAGAAGGAGTCACGCGGGGAGTGCTCATCCTCCTCGAAGGCTCAGAGTGGGGTGCCTAAATGTGTGTGGATGTAACCAAGATGTGAAAAAAGGAGAGATAGGTAGTATGTTTGAGGAAAGGAACCTGGATGTTTTGGCTCTGAGTGAAACGAAGCTCAAGGGTAAAGGGGAAGAGTGGTTTGGGAATGTCTGGGGAGTAAAGTCAGGGGTTAGTGAGAGGACAAGAGCAAGGGAAGGAGTAGCAATACTCCTGAAACAGGAGTTGTGGGAGTATGTGATAGAGTGTAAGAAAGTAAATTCTCGATTAATATGGGTAAAACTGAAAGTTGATGGAGAGAGGTGGGTGATTATTGGTGCATATGCACCTGGGCATGAGAAGAAAGATCAAGAGAGGCAAGTGTTTTGGGAGCAGCTGAATGAGTGTGTTAGTGGTTTTGATGCACGAGACCGGGTTATAGTGATGGGTGATTTGAACGCAAAGGTGAGTAATGTGGCAGTTGAGGGAATAATTGGTATACGTGGGGTGTTCAGTGTTGTAAATGAAAATGGTGAAGAGCTTGTAGATTTATGTGCTGAAAAAGGACTGATGATTGGGAATACCTGGTTTAAAAAGCGAGATATACATAAGTATACTTATGTAAGTAGGAGAGATGGCCAGAGAGCGTTATTGGATTACGTGTTAATTGACAGGCGTGCGAAAGAGAGACTTTTGGATGTTAATGTGCTAAGAGGTGCAACTGGATGGATGTCTGATCATTATCTTGTGGAGGCTAAGGTGAAGATCTGTATGGGTTTTCAGAAAAGAAGAGTGAATGTTGGGGTGAAGAGGGTGGTGAGAGTAAGTGAGCTTGAGAAGGAGACCTGTGTGAGGAAGTACCAGGAGAGACTGAGTACAGAATGGAAAAAGGTGAGAACAATGGAAGCAAGGGGAGTGGGGGAGGAATGGGATGTATTTAGGGAATCAGTGATGGATTGCGCAAAAGATGCTTGTGGCATGAGAAGAGTGGGAGGTGGGTTGATTAGAAAGGGTAGTGAGTGGTGGGATGAAGAAGTAAGAGTATTAGTGAAAGAGAAGAGAGAGGCATTTGGACGATTTTTGCAGGGAAAAAATGCAATTGAGTGGGAGATGTATAAAAGAAAGAGACAGGAGGTCAAGAGAAAGGTGCAAGAGGTGAAAAAAAGGGCAAATGAGAGTTGGGGTGAGAGAGTATCATTAAATTTTAGGGAGAATAAAAAGATGTTCTGGAAGGAGGTAAATAAAGTGCGTAAGACAAGGGAGCAAATGGGAACTTCAGTGAAGGGCGCAAATGGGGAGGTGATAACAAGTAGTGGTGATGTGAGAAGGAGATGGAGTGAGTATTTTGAAGGTTTGTTGAATGTGTTTGATGATAGAGTGGCAGATATAGGGTGTTTTGGTCGAGGTGGTGTGCAAAGTGAGAGGGTTAGGGAAAATGATTTGGTAAACAGAGAAGAGGTAGTGAAAGCTTTGCGGAAGATGAAAGCCGGCAAGGCAGCAGGTTTGGATGGTATTGCAGTGGAATTTATTAAAAAAGGGGGTGACTGTATTGTTGACTGGTTGGTAAGGTTATTTAATGTATGTATGACTCATGGTGAGGTGCCTGAGGATTGGCGGAATGCGTGCATAGTGCCATTGTACAAAGGCAAAGGGGATAAGAGTGAGTGCTCAAATTACAGAGGTATAAGTTTGTTGAGTATTCCTGGTAAATTATATGGGAGGGTATTGATTGAGAGGGTGAAGGCATGTACAGAGCATCAGATTGGGGAAGAGCAGTGTGGTTTCAGAAGTGGTAGAGGATGTGTGGATCAGGTGTTTGCTTTGAAGAATGTATGTGAGAAATACTTAGAAAAGCAAATGGATTTGTATGTAGCATTTATGGATCTGGAGAAGGCATATGATAGAGTTGATAGAGATGCTCTGTGGAAGGTATTAAGAATATATGGTGTGGGAGGAAAGTTGTTAAAAGCAGTGAAAAGTTTTTATCGAGGATGTAAGGCATGTGTACGTGTAGGAAGAGAGGAAAATGATTGGTTCTCAGTGAATGTAGGTTTGCGGCAGGGGTGTGTGATGTCTCCATGGTTGTTTAATTTGTTTATGGATGGGGTTGTTAGGGAGGTAAATGCAAGAGTTTTGGAAAGAGGGGCAAGTATGAAGTCTGTTGGGGATGAGAGAGCTTGGGAAGTGAGTCAGTTGTTGTTCGCTGATGATACAGCGCTGGTGGCTGATTCATGTGAGAAACTGCAGAAGCTGGTGACTGAGTTTGGTAAAGTGTGTGGAAGAAGAAAGTTAAGAGTAAATGTAAATAAGAGCAAGGTTATTAGGTACAGTAGGGTTGAGGGTCAAGTCAATTGGGAGGTGAGTTTGAATGGAGAAAAACTGGAGGAAGTGAAGTGTTTTAGATATCTGGGAGTGGATCTGGCAGCGGATGGAAACATGGAAGCGGAAGTGGATCATAGGGTGGGGGAGGGGGCGAAAATTCTGGGGGCCTTGAAGAATGTGTGGAAGTCGAGAACATTATCTCGGAAAGCAAAAATGTGTATGTTTGAAGGAATAGTGGTTCCAACAATGTTGTATGGTTGCGAGGCGTGGGCTATGGATAGAGTTGTGCGCAGGAGGATGGATGTGTTGGAAATGAGATGTTTGAGGACAATGTGTGGTGTGAGGTGGTTTGATCGAGTGAGTAACGTAAGGGTAAGAGAGATGTGTGGAAATAAAAAGAGCGTGATTGAGAGAGCAGAAGAGGGTGTTTTGAAGTGGTTTGGGCACATGGAGAGAATGAGTGAGGAAAGATTGACCAAGAGGATATATGTGTCGGAGGTGGAGGGAACGAGGAGAAGAGGGAGACCAAATTGGAGGTGGAAAGATGGAGTGAAAAAGATTTTGTGTGATCGGGGCCTGAACATGCAGGAGGGTGAAAGGAGGGCAAGGAATAGAGTGAATTGGAGCGATGTGGTATACCGGGGTTGACGTGCTGTCAGTGGATTGAATCAAGGCATGTGAAGCGTCTGGGGTAAACCATGGAAAGCTGTGTAGGTATGTATATTTGCGTGTGTGGACGTATGTATATACATGTGTATGGGGGTGGGTTGGGCCATTTCTTTCGTCTGTTTCCTTGCGCTACCTCGCAAACGCGGAAGACAGCGACAAAGTATGAAAAAAAAAAAAAAAAAATATATATACATATATATATATATATATATATATATATATATATATATATATATATATATATATATATATATATATATATATATATATTTGTATGTATTCCCATGAGTCCATGGGGAAAATGAAACAAGAAAAGTTCCCAAGTGCACTTTCGTGTAATAATCACATCATAAGGGGGAGACACAAGAAAGAAATATAACAGTCAGTTGATATACATCGAAGAGACGAAGCTAGGAAGCCATTTGGTAAACATGTGATTATCCAAAACATACAACGAGCCTTCATAAACTTATCATTTTACAAATCTCATCAACAATAAAGTTATCTAATTTGTATAGACCATCACTAGTATTAAGATTATAATTCTTTGTGTATTTGATAATAGAAGATTCAATTATATTTCTCTTGGTAATAGAGTTAGACTTAATAACTGAGATGGCGTTACTCCAGTCAATACAATGATCATAGTTTTTAACATGATTAAACAAGGCATTTGATTCTTGTCCCGTTCTTATACTATATCTATGTTGCTTAAATCTAACAGAAATATCCTTCCCAGTCTGACCAACATAGAATTTATCACACTTTCCACAAGGCACTTTATATATGCAACCAAGAGAATTTTCTGGTGAATTCCTGATTCTAATATTCTTTATAGTATTATTGTTGCTAAAGGCAAGATTTACATTAAAGGATTTAAGCAACATGGGAAGCAAAGTGAAATTATTATTAAAAGGGAGAACTAAAAGATTCTTGGTGTCAATGGGAGGTTTGGGCTCAACTCTATAAAATGATTAGCTTAAGGGATTTATCAATGAAAGATCTAGGGTACTTTAACTTAGATCCAATACAATATATCCTCTCAAACTCATCATCAATAAACTCTAGACTGCAAATACGTAAAGCCCTAAGGAACATACATTGAAATGATGATAATTTAACTCTGGCATGTTGAGGTGAGTAGTAATGGCTATATGAGCATACATTGGTGGGTTTTCTCTATATGCTAAGCTTAAACTTGTTTCCTTGTCTATGGATCATGCAATCTAAAAATGCTAACATACCATTATTTTCATTTTCTACAGTAAATTTGATGGAAGGTACTAAATTGTTAACTAAGGGGAGAAATATCATCTTCGATGATATTCATTTACCTGTTTCAAAGTCTAATTCCATTGAATTGATGAAATTATGTATAAAAGACTGTATTTCAATTTAATGGCGATTATTATGCTCAAAAATTTGGTATGGCAATGGGTAACCCTCTTTCACCTGTACTAAGTAATCTTTATATGGAATCTTTTGAAACAAAATTACTAAAGGATATCTTACCTTCTAATGCAATTTGGTTTAGGTATGTAGATGATGTTCTTTGTGTTTGGCCAACAAATGAAAATTTACAAATATTTTTCCACGTACTTAACAATTTAATACCTTCCATCAAATTTACTGTAGAAAAATGAAAATAATGGTATGTTACCATTTTTAGATTGCATGATCCATAGACAAGGAAACAAGTTTAAGTTTAGCATATACAGAAAACCCACCAATGTATGCTCATATATCCATTATTACTCATCTCAACATGACAGAGTTAAATTTTCCTCATTTCAATCTATGTTCCTTAGGGCATTACGATTTTGCAGTCCAGAGTTTATTGATGAGTTTTAAAAGATATATTCTATTTGATCTAAGTTAAAGTACCCTAGATCTTTCATTGATAAATCCCTGAGGTTAGCAAAGAAATCATTTTATAGAGTTGAGCCCAGACCTCCCATTGACACCAAGAATCTTTTAGTTCTCCCTTTTCATAAAGATTTCACCTTGCTTCCCATGCTGCTTAAATCCTTTAATGTAAATGTTGCCTTTAGCAAAAATAATACTATAAAGAATATCTTATTCAGGAATTCACCAGAGAATTCTCTTGGTTGCATGTATAAAGTGCCTTGTGGAAACTGATAAATCTTATGTTGGTCAGACTAGTAAGGATCTTTCTGTTAGACTTAAGCAACGTAGATATAGTATAAGAACGGGACAAGAATCAAATGCCTTGTTTAATCATGTTAAAAACTATGATAACTGCATAGACTGGAGTAACGCCATCTCATTTATTAACTCTAACTCTGTTACCAAGAGAAATATCATTGAATCTTCTATTATTACTTACAAAAAGAATTATAAACTTAATATTAGTGATGGTCTATACAAATTAGATAACTTTATTGTTGATAAGATTTGTAAAATGATAAGTTAAGAACGCACGTTGTATGTTTTGGACAATCACATGTTTACCAAATGGCGTCCTAGATTCGTCTCTTCGATGAATATCACCTAACTTATTTTTCTTTCTTGTGTATCCCCTGATGATGTGATTATTACACGAAAGTGCACTCGGGAACTTTTCATGTTTCATTTTCCCCGTGGACTCATAGGAATATCTTGATCATGCGCAAAATTGATCCTTTCCAAAATTTATATATATATATATATATATATATATATATATATATATATATATATATATATATATATATATATATATATATATATATATATATATATATATTATATATGTATATATATATAACTATTCGCCATTTCCCGCATTAGCGAGGTAGCGTTAAGAACAGAGGACTGGGCCTTTGAGGGAATACCCTCACCTGGCCCAATTCTCTGTTCCTTCTTTTGAAAAAAAAAAAAAAAGAAAAAAAAACCGAGAGGGGAGGATTTCCAGCCCCCCGCTCCCTCCCCGTTTAGTCGCCTTCTACGACACGCAGGGAATACGTGGGAAGTATTCTTAATCCCCTATCCCCAGGGATAATATATATATATATATATATATATATATATATATATATATATATATATATATTTTTTTTTTTTTTTTTTTTTTTTTTATACTTTGTCGCTGTCTCCCGCGTTTGCGAGGTAGCGCAAGGAAACAGACGAAAGAAATGGCCCAACCCCCCCCCCCCCCCCATACACATGTACATACACACGTCCACACACGCAAATATACATACCTACACAGCTTTCCATGGTTTACCCCAGACGCTTCACATGCCTTGCTTCAATCCACTGACAGCACGTCAACCCCTGTATACCACATGACTCCAATTCACTCTATTTCTTGCCCTCCTTTCACCCTCCTGCATGTTCAGGCCCCGATCACACAAAATCTTTTTCACTCCATCTTTCCACCTCCAATTTGGTCTCCCTCTTCTCCTCGTTCCCTCCACCTCCGACACATATATCCTCTTGGTCAATCTCTCCTCACTCATTTTCTCCATGTGCCCAAACCATTTCAAAACACCCTCTTCTGCTCTCTCGACCACGCTCTTTTTATTTCCACACATCTCTCTTACCCTTACGTTACTTACTCGATCAAACCACCTCACACCACACATTGTCCTCAAACATCTCATTTCCAGCACATCCATCCTCCTGCGCACATCTCTATCCATAGCCCACGCCTCGCAACCATACAGCATTGTTGGAACCACTATTCCCTCAAACATACCCATTTTTGCTTTCCGAGATAATGTTCTCGACTTCCACACATTTTTCAAGGCTCCCAAAATTTTCGCCCCCTCCCCCACCCTATGATCCACTTCCGCTTCCATGGTTCCATCCGCTGACAGATCCACTCCCAGATATCTAAAACACTTCACTTCCTCCAGTTTTTCTCCATTCAAACTCACCTCCCAATTGACTTGACCCTCACCCCTACTGTACCTAATAACCTTGCTCTTATTCACATTTACTCTCAACTTTCTTCTTCCACACACTTTACCAAACTCAGTCACCAGCTTCTGCAGTTTCTCACATGAATCAGCCACCAGCGCTGTATCATCAGCGAACAACAATTGACTCACTTCCCAAGCTCTCTCATCCCCAACAGACTTCATACTTGCCCCTCTTTCCAGGACTCTTGCATTTACCTCCTTTACAACCCCATCCATAAACAAATTAAACAACCATGGAGACATCACACACCCCTGCCGCAAACCTACATTCACTGAGAACCAATCACTTTCCTCTCTTCCTACACGTACACATGCCTTACATCCTCGATAAAAACTTTTCACTGCTTCTAACAACTTGCCTCCCACACCATATATTCTTAATACCTTCCACAGAGCATCTCTATCAACTCTATCATATGCCTTCTCCAGATCCATAAATGCTACATACAAATCCATTTGCTTTTCTAAGTATTTCTCACATACATTCTTCAAAGCAAACACCTGATCCACACATCCTCTACCACTTCTGAAACCGCACTGCTCTTCCCCAATCTGATGCTCTGTACATGCCTTCACCCTCTCAATCAATACCCTCCCATATAATTTACCAGGAATACTCAACAAACTTATACCTCTGTAATTTGAGCACTCACTCTTATCCCCTTTGCCTTTGTACAATGGCACTATGCATATATATATATATATATATATATATATATATATATATATATATATATATATATGTATATATATATGTCTCCATGGTTGTTTAATTTGTTTATGGATGGGGATGTTAGGGAGGTAAATGCAAGAGTTTTGTAAAGAGGGGCAAGTATGAAGTCTGTTGGGGATGAGAGAGCTTGGGAAGTGAGTCAGTTGTTGTTCGCTGATGATACAGCGCTGGTGGCTGATTCATGTGAGAAACTGCAGAAGCTGGTGACTGAGTTTGGTAAAGTGTGTGGAAGAAGAAAGTTAAGAGTAAATGTGAATAAGAGCAAGGTTATTAGGTACAGTAGGGTTGAGGGTCAAGTCAATTGGGAGGTGAGTTTGAATGGAGAAAAACTGGAGGAAGTGAAGTGTTTTAGATATCTGGGAGTGGATCTGGCAGCGGATGGAACCATGGAAGCGGAAGTGGATCATAGGGTGGGGGAGGGGGCGAAAATTCTGGGGGCCTTGAAGAATGTGTGGAAGTCGAGAACATTATCTCGGAAAGCAAAAATGGGTATGTTTGAAGGAATAGTGGTTCCAACAATGTTGTATGGTTGCGAGGCGTGGGCAATGGATAGAGCTGTGCGCAGGAGGATGGATGTGCTGGAAATGAGATGTTTGAGGACAATGTGTGGTGTGAAGTGGTTTGATCGAGTGAGTAACGTAAGGGTAAGAGAGATGTGTGGAAATAAAAAGAGCGTGGTTGAGAGAGCAGAAGAGGGTGTTTTGAAATGGTTTGGGCACACGGAGAGAATGAGTGAGGAAAGATTGACCAAGAGGATATATGTGTCGGAGGTGGAGGGAACGAGGAGAAGTGGGAGACCAAATTGGAGGTGGAAAGATGGAGTGAAAAAGATTTTGTGTGATCGGGGCCTGAACATGAAGGAGGGTGAAAGGAGGGCAAGGAATAGAGTGAATTGGATCGATGTGGTATACCGGGGTTGACGTGCTGTCAGTGGATTGAATCAGGGCATGTGAAGCGTCTGGGGTAGGCCATGGAAAGCTGTGTAGGTATGTATATTTGCGTGTGTGGACGTATGTATATACATGTGTATGGGGGTGGGTTGGGCCATTTCTTTCGTCCGTTTACTTGCGCTACCTCGCAAACGCGGGAGATAGCGACAAAGCAAAAAAAAAAAATTATATATATATATATATATATATATATATATATATATATATATATATATATATATATATATATATATATATATATATATATACATATATATATATATATATCAGGGGAGACACAAGAGAGGAAAATAAGTTAGTTGATATAAATCGAAGAGACGAAGCTAGGACGCCATTTGGTAATCATGTGATTGTCCAAAACATACAACGAGTGTTCATAAACTTATCATTTTACAAGTTTTATCTACAATAAAGTTATCTAATTTGTATAGACCATTACTAATATTAAGATTATAATTCTTTTTGGATTTAACAATAAAAGATTCAATGATATTTCTCTTGGTAACAGAGTTAGAGTTAATAACTGAGATGGCATTACTCCTGTCAATACAATGATCATAGTTTTTAACGTGATCAAACAAGGCATTTGATCCTTGTCCCGTTCTTATGCTATATTTATGTTGCTTAAGTCTAACAGAAAGATCCTTAATAGTCTGACCAACATAAGATTTATCACAATCTCGTTCCACAAGGCACTTTATAGATGCATCCAAGAGAATTTTCTGGTGAATTCCTGATTCTAATATTCTTTATAGTATCATTGTTGCTAAAGACAACATTTACATTAAAGGATTTAAGCAACATGGGAAGCAAAGTGAAATTATTATTAAAAGGGAGAACTAAGAGATTCTTGGTCTCAATGGGAGGTTTAGGCTCAACTCTAAAAAATGATTTCTTTGCTAACTTGAGGGGTATGTCAATGAAAGATCTAGGGTACTTTAACTTAGATCCAATAAATCATATCTTCTCAAACTAATCATCATTAAACTCTGGACAGCAAATACGTAATGCCCTACGGAACATAGATTGAAATGATGATAATTCAAATCTGTCTTGTTGAGATTTGTAATAATGGATATATGAGCATACATTGGTGGGTTTTCTGTATATGCTAAACTTAAACTTGTTTCCTTGCCTATAAATTAAGTAATCTAAAAATGGCAACATAGCATTATTTTCATTTTCTAAAGTAAATTTGATGGAGGGTACAAATTTTTAAGTAAGGGGAGAAATATTTGTAGATTTTCATTTGTTGGCCAAACACAAATATCTACATACCTAAACCAAATTGCAATAGAAGGTAAGATATCTTTTAGTAATTTTATTCAAAAAAATTCCCTATAAAGATTACTTAGTACAGGTGAAAGAGAGTTACCCATTGCCATACCAAATTTTTGAGCATAATAATCGCCATTGAATTGAAATACACAGTCTTTTATACGCAATTTTATCACCTCAATGAAAACAGACTTTGAAACAGGTAAATGAATACCATTCAAGACATCAAATAAATATTCTAAAAGGTCATCAACTGATACTTTGTTGAAAAGTGAGGAAACATCAAAGCTAACTGGTTTAAAATCAAAATTAACAGTTATATTGTTTAGCTTCTTGACTAAATCTTCATCAATCATGATATTAAAATTTCATACCTTACCCACTAAAGGGCTTAATAAAGAAACTAACCGTTTTGACAAATTATATGTGATGGAGCCTACTGAACTCACTATAGGTCTTGCCGGAAAATTCTCTTTCTGTGTTTTGATAAATCCATACATATATGGCAATGAAGGGGACAAACATAACAAACTTTTGATAAGAGAACTATTACCTTTGAACAACAACTTCATTTCTTTATTGAAATGAGAGTTAATTACTTCTAAGGGATTTTCACTAGGTTTACAATATATTGTGTCATCATTTACAAGGTCATTCATTTTAGATAGATAGTTACTTTTGTCTAAAATCACAACATTGTTAGAATTATCTGCTTTAGTAATATGTATATCCTTGTCTTTTTTTTAAAGTGTTAATAGCTATTATAAATCTTTTTTGGCAATTAGGTTCCACTCGTCTTGATGACACATTCTTCAACACTCCCAGACTTTCGCCACCTCCCCCACCCTATGATTAACTTCCGCTTCCATGGTTCCATTCGCTGCCTTATCCACTCCCAGATATCTAAAACACTTCTCTTCCTCCAGTTTTCCTCCATTCAAACTTACCTCCCCAATTGACTTGTCCCTCAACCTTACTGTACCTAATAACCTTGCTCTTATTCACATTTACTCCCAACTTTCTTCTTTCACACACTTTACCAAAACTCAGTCACCAGCTTCTGCAGTTTCTCACATGAATCAGCCACCAGCGTTGTATCATCAGCGAACAACAACTGACTCACTTCCCAAGCTCTCTCATGCACACCATATTTCATACTTGCCCCTGTTCCCAAAACTCTTGCATTTTTACCTCCCTAACAACCCCATCAATAAACAAATTAAACAACCATGGAGACTTCACACACCCCTGCCGCAAACCTAAATTCCCTGAGAACCAATCACTCTCCTCTCTTCCTACACATACACATGCCTTATATTCTCGATAGATTCTTTTAACTGCTTCTACCAACTAACCTCCAACACCATATATTCTTAATGCCTTCCATAGAGCATCTCTATCAACTCTATCATATACCTTCTCCAGATCCATAAAGGCTACATGTAAATCCATTTGCATTTCTAAGTATTTCTCACAGACATTTTTCAAAGCAAACACCTGATCCACACATCCTCTACCACTTCTGAAACCCACTGCTCTTCCCCAATTTAATGCTCTGTATATGACTTCACCCTCTCAATCAATACCCTCCCATAAAATTTCCCAAAAATACTCAACAAACGTATACCTCTGTAATTTGAGCACTCACTCTTATCCCCTTTGCCTTTGCACGATGGCATTATACAAGCATTCCGCCAGTCCTCAGGCACCTCACCATGAGTCATACATACATTAAATAACCTTACCAACCAGTCAACAATACAGTCACCCCCTTTTTTAATAAATTCCATAGCAATACCATCCAAACTCGCTTCCTTGCCGGCTTTCATCTTCCGCAAAGCTTTTACTAAATCTTCGCTGTTTACCAAATCATTTTCCCTAACCCTCTCACTTTGCATACCACCTCTACCAAAGCACCCTATATCTGCCACTCTATCATCAAACACATTCAACACCCCTTCCAAATACTGACTCCATCTCCTTCTCCCATCACCACTATTTGTTATCACCTCCCCATTAGCCCTCTTCACTGAAGTTCCCATTTGTTCATTTGTCTTACGCACTTTATTTACCTTCTTCCAAGACATCTTTTAATTCTCCTTAGAATGCAATGATACTCTCTCACCCCAACTCTCATTTGCCCTATTTTTCACCTCATGCACCCTTCTCTTGACCTCCTGCCTCTTTCTTTTATACATATCCCAGTCATTTGCATTATTTCCCTGCAAAAATAGTCCAAATGCCTCTCTCTTCTCTTTCACCAATAATCTTAATTCTTCATCTCACCACTCACTACCCTTTCTAATCTGCCCACCTCCCAGACTTCTCATGCCACAAGCATCTTTTGCACAAGCCATCAATGCTTCCGTAAATACATCCCATTCCTCCCCAACTCCTTTTACGTCCATTGTCCTCACTTTTTTCCATTCTGTACTCAGTTTCTCCTGGTACTTCCTCAAATAAGTCTCCTTCCCAAGCTCACTTGCTCTCACCACTGTCTTCACCCCAACATTCTCTCTCTTTTCTGTTAACCTGTAGAAATCTTCACCTTCGCCTCCACAAGATAATGATCAGACATCCCTCCAGTAACACCTCTCAGCACATAAACATCGAAAAGTCTCTCTTTCGAGCGCCTATCAATTAACACAATCCTATAACGCTCTCTGGCTATCTCTCCTACCTTACATAGGTATACTTATGTATATCTCTGTTTTATTAACCAGGCATTATCAATCACCAGTCCTTTTTCAGCACATAAATCTACAAGCTCTTCCCCATTTCCATTTACAACACTGAACACCCCATGTATACCAATTATTCCCTCAACTACCACATTACTCACCTTGCATTCAAATCACCCATCACTATAACCCTGTCTCGTGCATCAAAACTGCTAACACACTGACTCAGCTGCTTCCAAAACAGTTGCCTCTCATGATCTTTCTTCTCCTACCCAGGTGCATATGCACCAATAATCACCCATCTCTCTCCGTCCACTTTCAGTTTTACCCATATCAATCTAGCGTTAACTTTCTTACTTTCTATCACACACTCCCACTACTCCTGTTTCAGGAGTAGTTCTATTCCTTCCCTTACTCTTATCCACTCACTAACTCTTGACTTTACTCTCAAGACATTCCCTAACCACACTTTCCCTTTACCCTTGAGCTTCGATTCACTCAGAGCCAAAAGATCCAATGATCCTTTCCTCAAACATTTTAACTATCTCTCCTTTTTTCTCAGCTTGGTTACATCCACACACATTTAGACATCCAAATCACTCCTTCGAAGAGTATAAGCACTTCTGTTTCCCCGTTTAGAAAGCTAAAATACAAGGCGCGGAGGGTTTCTAGTCCCCTCTCCACCACAACCACCACCACCATATATTTATATATATATATATATATATATATATATATATATATATATATATATATATATATATATATATATATATATATATATATATATATATATATATATATATATTATCCCTGGGGATAGGGGAGAAAGAATACTTCCCACGTATTCCCTGCGTGTCGTAGAAGGCGACTAAAAGGGGAGGGAGCGGGGGGCTGGAAATCCTCCCCTCTCATTTTTTTTTAATTTTCCAAAAGAAGGAACAGAGAAGGGGGCCAGGTGAGGATATTCCCTCAGTGGCCCAGTTCTCTGTTCTTAACGCTACCTCGCTAACGCGGGAAATGGTGAATAGTTTGAGAAAGTATATATATATATATATATATATATATATATATATATATATATATATATATATATATATATATATATATATATATATATATATATATATATATATATATATATATATATATATATATATATATATATATATATATATATATATATATATATATATATATATATATATATATATATATATATATATATATACGACACGTGAGGAATGCGTGGGAAGTATTCTTTCTCCCCTATCCCCAGGGATATATATATATGTATATTTTTTTTTTTTTTTTTTTTTTTTATACTTTGTCGCTGTCTCCCGCGTTTGCGAGGTAGCGCAAGGAAACAGACGAAAGAAATGGCCCAACCCCCCCCCCCCCATACACATGTACATACACACGTCCAGACACGCAAATATACATACCTACACAGCTTTCCATGGTTTACCCCAGACGCTTCACATGCCTTGTATATATATATATATATATATATATATATATATATATATATATATATATATATATATATATATATATATATATATATATATCCCTGGGGATAGGGGAGAAAGAATACTTCCCACGCATTCCTCACGTGTCGTAGAAGGCGACTAAAGGGGACGGGAGTGGGAGGCCAGAAACCCTCCCCTCCTTGTATTTTAACTTTCTAAAAGGGGAAACAGAAGAAGGAGTCACGCGAGGGTTGCTCATCCTCCTCGAAGGCTCAGATTGGGGTGTCTAAATGTGTGTGGATGTAACCAAGATGAGAAAAAAGGAGAGATAGGTAGTATGTTTGAGGAAAGGAACTTGGATGTTTTGGCTCTGAGTGAAACGAAGCTCTAGAGTAAACAGGAAGAGTGGTTTGGGAATATCTTGGGAGTAAAGTCAGGGGTTAGTGAGAGGACAAGAGCAAGGGAAGGAGTAGCACTACTCCTGACTCAGGAGTTGTGGGAGTATGTGATAGAGTGTAAATTCTAGATTGATATGGGTAAAACTGAAAGTTGATGGAGAGAGATGGGTGATTATTGGTGCATATGCACCTGGGCATGAGAAGAAAGATCATAAGAGGCAAGTGTTTTGGGGGCAGCTGAATGAGTGTGTTAGTGTTTTTGATGCACAAGACCGGGTTATAGTGATGGGTGAATTAAATGCAAAGGTGAGTAATGTGGCAATTGAGGGAATAATTGGTATACATGGAGTGTTCAGTGTTGTAAATGGAAATGGTGAGGAGCTTGTAGATTTATGTGCTGCAAAAGGACTGGTGATTGGGAATACCTGGTTTAAAAAGCGAGATATACATAAGTATACGTATGTAAGTAGGAGAGATGGCCAGAGAGCGTTATTAGATTACGTGTTAATTGATAGACGCACGAAAGACAGACTTTTGGATGTTAATGTGCTCAGAGGTGCAACTGGAGGGATGTCTGATCATTATCTTGTGGAGGCGAAGGTGAAGATTTGTGAGGGTTTTCAGAAAAGAAGAGAGTATGTTGGGGTGAAGAGAGTGGTCAGAGTAAGTGAGCTTGGGAAGGAGAGTTGTGTGAGGAAGTACCAGGAGAGACTGAGTACAGAATGGAAAAAGGTGAGAACAAAGGACGTAAGGGCAGTGCGGGAGGAATGGGATGTATTTAGGGAAGCAGTGATGGCTTCCGCAAAAGATGCTTGTGGCATGAGAAGCGTGGGAGGTGGGTAGATTAGAAAAGGTAGTGAGTGGTGGGATGAAGAGGTAAGATTGTTAGTGAAAGAGAAAAGAGAGGCATTTGGACGATTTTTGCAGGGAAAAAATGCAAATGAGTGGTAGAGGTATAAAAGAAAGAGACAGGAAGTCAAGAGAAAGGTGCAAGAGGTGAAAAAGAGGGCAAATGAGAGTTGGGGTGAGAGAGTATCATTAGATTTTAGGGAGAATAAAAAGATGTTCTGAAAAGAGGTAAATAAAGTGCTTAAAACAAAGGAGCAAATGGGAACGTTCAGGGAAGGGGGCTAATGGGGAGGTGATAACAAGTAGTGGTGATGTGAGAAGGAGATGGAGTGAGTATTTTGAAGTTTTGTTGAATGTGTTTGATGATAGAGTGGCAGATATAGGGTGTATTGGTCGAGGTGGTGTGCAAAGTGAGAGAGTTAGGGAAAATGATTTGGTAAATAGAGAAGAGGTAGTAAAAGCTTTGAGGTAGATGAAAGCCGGCAAGGCAGCAGGTTTGGATAGCATTGCAGGGGAATTTATTAAAAAAGGGGGTGACTGTATTGTTGACTGGTTGGTAAGGTTATTTAATGTATGTATGATTCATGGTGAGGTGCCTGAGGATTTGCAGAATGCTCGCATAGTGCCATTGTACAAAGGCAAAGGGGATAAGAGTGAGTGCTCAAATTACAGAGGTATAAGTTTGTTCAGCATTCCTGGTAAATTATATGGGAGGGTATTGCTTGAGAGGGTGAAGGCATGTACAAAGCATCAGATTGGGGAAGAGCAGTGTGGTTTCAGAAGTGGTAGAGGATGTGTGGATCAGATGTTTGCTTTGAAGAATATATGTGAGAAATACTTAGAAAAGCAAATGGATTTGTATTTAGTTAAGAGTAAATGTGAATAAGAGCAAGGTTATTAGGTACAGTAGGGTTGAGGGTCAAGTCAATTGGGAGGTGAGTTTGAATGAAGAAAAACTGGAGGAAGTGAAGTGTTTTAGATATCTGGGAGTGGATCTGGCAGCGGATGGAACCATGGAAGCGGAAGTGGATCATAGGGTGGGGGAGGGGGCGAAAATCCTGGGGGCCTTTAAGAAAATGTGGAAGTCGAGAACATTATCTCGGAAAGCAAAAATGGGTATGTTTGAAGGAATAGTGGTTCCAACAATGTTGTATGGTTGCGAGGCGTGGGCTATGGAAAGAGTTGTGCGCAGGAGGATGGATGTGCTGGAAATGAGATGTTTGAGGACAATGTGTGGTGTGAGGTGGTTTGATCGAGCGAGTAACGTAAGGGTAAGAGAGATGTGTGGAAATAAAAAGAGCGTGGTTGAGAGAGCAGAAGAGGGTGTTTTGAAGTGGTTTGGGCACATGGAGAGAATGAGTGAGGAAAGATTGACCAAGAGGATATATGTGTCGGAGGTGGAGGGAACGAGGAGAAGAGGGAGACCAAATTGGAGGTGGAAAGATGGAGTGAAAAAGATTTTGTGTGATCGGGGCCTGAACATGCAGGAGGGTGAAAGGAGGGCAAGGAATAGAGTGAATTGGAGCGATGTGGTATACCGGGGTTGACGTGCTGTCAGTGGATTGAATCAAGGCATGTGAAGCGTCTGGGGTAAACCATGGAAAGCTGTGTAGGTATGTATATTTGCGTGTGTGGACGTATGTATATACATGTGTATGGGGGTGGGTTGGGCCATTTCTTTCGTCTGTTTCCTTGCGCTACCTCGCAAACGCGGGAGACAGCGACAAAGTATAATAAAATAATAATATTTATAGATCTGGAGAAGGCATATGATAGAGTTGATAGAGATGCTCTCTGGAAGGTTTTAAGAATATATGGTGTGGGAGGCAAGTTGTTAGAAGTAGTGAAAAGTTTTTATCGAGGATGTAAGGCAGGTGTACGTGTAGTAAGAGAGGAAAGTGATTCGTTCTCAGTGAATGTGGGGTTGCGGTAGGGGTGTGTGATGTCTCCATGGCTGTTTAATTTGTTTATTGATGGGGTTGTTAGGGAGGTGAATGCAAGAGTTTTGGAAAGAGGGGCATGTATGCAGTCTGTTGGGAATGAGAGAGCTTGGGAAGTGAGTCAGTTGTTGTTCGCTGATGATACAGCGCTGGTGGCTGATTCATGTAAGAAACTGCAGAAGCTGGTGACTGAGTTTGGTAAAGTGTGTGAAAGAAGAAAGTTAAGAGTAAATGTGAATAAGAGCAAGGTTATTAGGTACATTAGGGTTGAGGGTTGAGTCAACTGGGAGGAAAGTTTGAATGGAGAATAACTGAATGAAGTAAAGTGTTTTATATATCTGGGAGTGGATCTGGCAGCGGATGGAACCATGGAAGCGGAAGTGAATCATAGGGTGGGGGAGGGGCGAAAATTCTGGGAACCTTGAAGAATGTTTGGAAGTCGAGAACATTATCTCGAAAAGCAAAAATGGGTATGTTTGAAGGAATAGTAGTTCCAAAAATGTTGTATGGTTCCGAGGCGTGGGCTATGGATAGAGTTGTGCGCAGGAGGGTGGATGTGCTGGAAATGAGATGTTTTAGGACAATATATGGTGTGAGGTGGTTTGATCGAGTAAGTAATGTAAGGGTCGGAGAGATGTGTGGAAATAAAAAGAGTGTGGTTGAGAAAGCAGAAGAGGGTGTTTTGAAATGGTTTGGTCACATGGAGAGAATGAGTGAGGAAAGATTGACCAAGAGGATATATGTGTCAGAGGTGGAGGGAACCAGGAGAAGTGGGAGACCAAATTAGAGGTGGAAAGATGGAGTGAAAAATATTTTGAGTGATCGGGGCCTGAACATGCAGGAGGGTGAAAGGCGTGCAAGGAATAGAGTGAATTGGATCGATGTGGTGTACCGGGGTCGACCCTGCTGCCAATGGATTGAACCAGGGCATGTGAAGCGTCTGGGGTAAACCATGGAAAGTTGTGTGGGGCCTTGATGTGGAAAGGGAGCTGTGGTTTCGGTGCATTATTACATGACAGCTAGAGACTGAATGTGAACGAATGGGGCCTTTGGTGTCTTTTCCTAGCGATACCTCGCACAAATGAGGGGGGAGAGGGATGTTAATCCATGCGTGGTGAGGTGGCGATGAGAACAAATAAAGGCAGACGGTATGGATTACGTACCTGTGTATTTATGTATATGTCTCTGTGTGTATATATATGTGTACATTGAGATATATAGGAGGTATGTATATTTGCGTGTGTGGACGTGTATGTATATACATGTGTATATGGGCGGGTTGGGCCATTCTATCGTCTGATTCCTTGCGCTACTTATATATATATATATATATATATATATATATATATATATATATATATATATTTTTTTTTTTTTTTTTTTTCATACTATTCGCTATTTCCCGCGATAGCGAGGTAGCGTTAAGAACAGAGGACTGGGCCTTTGAGGGAATATCCTCACCTGGCCCTCTTCTCTGTTCCTTCTTTTGGAAAAAAAAAAAAAAGAAAAAAAAAAAAAAAAAAACGAGAGTGTCAGTGGATTGAATCAAGGCATGTGAAGCGTCTGGGGTAAACCATGGAAAGCTGTGTAGGTATGTATATTTGCGTGTGTGGACGTATGTATATACATGTGTATGGGGGTGGGTTGGGCCATTTCTTTCGTCTGTTTCCTTGCGCTACCTCGCAAACGCGGGAGACAGCGACAAAGTATAATAAAATAATAATATTCATAGATCTGGAGAAGGCATATGATAGAGTTGATAGAGATGCTCTCTGGAAGGTTTTAAGAATATATGGTGTGGGAGGCAAGTTGTTAGAAGTAGTGAAAAGTTTTTATCGAGGATGTAAGGCAGGTGTACGTGTAGGAAGAGAGGAAAGTGATTGGTTCTCAGTGAATGTAGGTTTGCGGCAGGGGTGTGTGATGTCTCCATGGTTGTTTAATTTGTTTATTGATGGGGTTGTTAGGGAGGTAAATGCAAGAGTTTTGGAAAGAGGGGCAAGTATGAAGTCTGTTGGGGATGAGAGAGCTTGGGAAGTGAGTGAGTCAGTTGTTGTTCGCTGATGATACAGCGCTGGTGGCTGATTCATGTGAGAAACTGCAGAAGCTGGTGACTGAGTTTGGTAGAGTGTGTGGAAGAAGAAAGTTAAGAGTAAATGTGAATAAGAGTAAGGTTATTAGGTACAGTAGGGTTGAGGGTCAAGTCAATTGGGAGGTGAGTTTGAATGAAGAAAAACTGGAGGAAGTGAAGTGTTTTAGATATCTGGGAGTGGATCTGGCAGCGGATGGAACCATGGAAGCGGAAGTGGATCATAGGGTGGGGGAGGGGGCGAAAATTCTGGGGGCCTTGAAGAATGTGTGGAAGTCGAGAACATTATCTCGGAAAGCAAAAATGGGTATGTTTGAAGGAATAGTGGTTCCAACAATGTTGTATGGTTGCGAGGCGTGGGCTATGGATAGAGTTGTGCGCAGGAGGATGGATGTACTGGAAATGAGATGTTTGAGGACAATGTGTGGTGTGAGGTGGTTTGATCGAGTAAGTAACGTAAGGGTAAGAGAGATGTGTGGAAATAAAAAGAGCGTGGTTGAGAGAGCAGAAGAGGGTGTTTTGAAGTGGTTTGGGCACATGGAGAGGATGAGTGAGGAAAGATTGACCAAGAGGATATATGTGTCGGAGGTGGAGGGAACGAGGAGAAGAGGGAGACCAAATTGGAGGTGGAAAGATGGAGTGAAAAAGATTTTGTGTGATCGGGGCCTGAACATGCAGGAGGGTGAAAGGAGGGCAAGGAATAGAGTGAATTGGAGCGATGTGGTATACCGGGGTTGACGTGCAGTCAGTGGATTGAATCAAGGCATGGAAAGCTGTGTAGGTATGTATATTTGCGTGTGTGGACGTATGTATATACATGTGTATGGGGGGGGTTGGGCCATTTCTTTCGTCTGTTTCCTTGCGCTACCTCGCAAACGCGGGAGGCAGCGACAAAGTATAATAAAAATAAAATAAGATATATATATATATATATATATATATATATATATATATATATATATATATATATATATATACATATATATATATATATATATATATATATATATATATATATATATATATATATATATATATATATATATATATGTATATATATATATATATATATATATATATATATATATATAAAATATATATATATATATATAAAATATATATATATATATATATATATATATATATATATATATATATATATATATATATATATATATATATATATATATATATATATATATATATATATATATATATATATATATATATATATATATATATATATATATATATATATATATATATATATATATATATATATATATATATATATATATATATATATATATCAATCCCTGGGGATAGGGGAGAAAGAATACTTCCCACGCATTCCTCACGTGTCGTAGAAGGCGACTGAAGGAGACGGGAGTGGGGGGCCAGAAACCCTCCCCTCCTTGTGTTTTAACGTTCTAATAGGGGAAACAGAAGAAGGAGTCACGCGGGGAGTGCTCATCCTCCTCGAAGGCTCAGATTGGGGTGTCTAAATGTGTGTGGATATAACCAAGATGAGAAAAAAGGAGAGAAAGGTAGTATGTTTGAGGAAAGGAACGTGGATGTTTTGGCGCTGAGTGAAACGAAGCTCAAGAGTAAAGGGGGAGAGTGGTTTGGGAATGTCCTGGGAGTAAAGTCATGGGTTAGTGAGAGGACAAGAGCAAGGGAAGGACTAGCACTACTCCTGAAACAGGAGTTGTGGGACTATGTGAAAAAATGTAACAAAGTGAATTCTAGATTGATCTGGCTAAAACTGAAAGTGGATGGAGAGAGATAGGTGATTATTGGTGCATATGCACCTGGGCATGAGAAGAAAGATCATGAGAGGCAAGTGTTTTGGGAGCAGCTGAATGAGTGTGTTAGTGGTGTTGATGCACAAGACCGGGTTATAGTGATGGGTGATTTGAATGCAAAGGTGAGTAATGTGGAAGTTGAGGGAATAATTGGTATACATGTGGTGTTCAGAGTTGTAAATGGAAATGGTGAAGAGCTTGTAGATATATGTCCTGAAAAAGGACTGGTGATTGGGAATAACTGGTTTAAAAAGCAAGATATACATAAGTATACGTATGTAAATAAGAGAGATGGCCAGAGAGCGTTATTGGATTACGTGTTAATTGATAGGCTCGGGAAGGAGAGACTTTTAGATGTTAATGTACTGAGAGGTGCAACTGGAGGGATGTCTGATCATTATCTTTTGGAGGCGAAGGTGAAGATCTGTAGGGGTTTTCAGAAAAGAAGAGAGAATGTTGGCGCGAAGAGAGTGGTGAGAGTAAGTGAGCTTGGTAAGGAGACTTGTGTGAGGAAGTACTAGGAGAGAATGAGTATAGAATGGAAAAAGGTGAGAACAAGGGAGGTAAGGGGAGTGGGGGAAAAATGGGATGAACTTACGTAAGCAGTGATGGCTTGCACAAAAGTTGCTTGTGGCATGAGAAGCGTGGGAGATGAGTTGATTAGAAAGCGTAGTGAGTGATGGGATGAAGTAAGATTATTAGTGAAAGAGAGGCATTTGGACGATTTTTGCAAGGAAAAAATGCAAATGAGTGGGAGATGTATAAAAGAAAGAGGCAGGAGGTCAAGAGAAAGGTGCAAGAGGTGAATAAGAGGGCAAATGAGAGTTGGGGTGAGAGAGTATCATTGAAATTTAGGTAAAATGAAAAAATGTTTTGGAAGGAGGTAAATAAAGTGCGTAAGTCAAGGGAGCAAATGGGAACTTCAGTGAACGTGGCTAATGAGGAGGTGATAACTAGTCGTGGTGATGTGAGAATGATGTGAAGTGAGTATTTTGAAGGTTTGTTGAATGTGTTTGATGATAGAGTGGCAGATATAGGGTGTTTTGGTCGAGGTGGTGTGCAAAATAAGAGGGTTAGGAAAATGATTTGGTAAACAGAGAAGAGGTAGTAAAAGCGTTGCGGAAGATGAAAGCCGGCAAGGCAGCAGGTTTGGATGGTATTGCAGTGGAATTTATTAAAAAAGGGGGTGACTGCATTGTTGACTGGTTGGTAATGTTATGTAATGTATGTATGATTCATGGTGAGGTGCCTGAGGATTGGCGGAATGCTTCCATAGTGCCATTGTACAAAGACAAAGGATATAAGAGTGAGTGCTACAATTACAGAGGTATAAGTTTGTGGAGTATTCCTGGTAAATTATATGGGAGGGTATTGATTGAGAGGGTGAAGGAATGTACAGAGCATCAGATTGGGAATAGCAGTGTGGGTCCAGAAGTGGTAGAGGATGTGTGGATCAGGTGCTTGCTTTGAAGAATGTATGTGAGAAATGCTAAGAAAGGCAAATGGATTTGTATTTAGCATTTAAGGATCAGGAGAAGGCATATGATAGAGTTGATAGAGATGCTCTGTGGAAGGTATTAAAAATTATGGTGTGGGAAGCAAGTTGTTACAAGCAGTGAAAAGTTTTTATCGAGGATTTAAGGCATGTGTACGTGTAGGTAGAGAGGAGAGTGATTGGTTCTCAATGAATGTAGGTTTGCGGCAGGGGTGTAGGATGTCTCCATGGTTTTTTAATTTGTTTATGGATGGGGTTGTTAGGGAGGTGACTGCAAGAGTTTTCGAAAGAGGGGCAAGTATGAAGTTGGTTGTGGATGAGAGAGCTTCGGAAGTGAGTCAGTTATTGTTCGCTGATGATACAGCGCTGGTGGCTGATTCATGTGAGAAACTGCAGAAGCTGGTGACTGAGTTTGGTAAAGTATGTGAAAGAAGAAAGTTAAAAGTAAATGTGAATAAGAGCAGGGTTATTAGGTACAGTAGGGTTGAAAGGTCAAGTATATTTGGAGGTAAGTTTGAATGGAGAAAAACTGGAGGAAGTAAAGTGTTTTAGATATGTGTGAGTGGATCTGGTAGCGGATGGAACTATGGAAGCGGAAGTGAATCATAGGGTTGGGGAGGGGGCGAGAATTCTGGGAACCTTTAAGAATGCTTGGAAGTCGACAACATTATCTCGGAAGGCGAAAATGGGATGTTTGAAGTGATAGTGGTTCCAACAATGTTGTATGGTTGCGAGGCGTGGGCTAAGGATAGAGTTCTGCGGAGGAGGGTGGATGTGCTGGAAATGAGATGTTTGAGGACAATATGAGGTGTGAGGTGGTCTGATCGAGTAAGTAATGTAAGGGTAAGAGAGATGTGTAGAAATAAAAAGAGTGTGGTTGAGAGAGCAGAAGAGGGTGTTTTGAAATGGTTTGGTCACATGGAGAGAATGAGTGAGGAAAGATTGACCAAAAGGATATATGTGTCAGAGGTGGAGGGAACGAGTAGAAGTAGGAGACCAAATTGGAGGTGAAAAGATTGAGCGAAAAATATTTTGAGTGATCGGGAACTGAACATACAGGAGGGTTAAAGGCGTGCGAGGAATAGAGTGAATTGGAACGATGTGATATACCTGGTCGACATGCTGTCACTGGATTGATTTAGGGCATGTGAAGCGTCTGGGGTAAACCATAAAAAGTTCTGTGGGGCTGGATGTGGAAAGGGAGCTGTGGTTTCGGTGCATTATTACATGACAACTAGAGACTGATTGTGAACGAATGGGGCCTTTGTTGTCTTTTCCTAGCGCTACCTCGCACACATGAGGGGGGAGGGGGTTGTTATTACATATGTGGCGAGGAGCAATGGGAATAAATAAAGGCAGAAAGTATGAAATATGTACATGTGTATATATGTATATGTCTGTGTGTATATATATATGTGTACATTGAGATGTACAGGTATGTATATTTGCGTGTGTGGACGTGCATGTATATACATGTGTATGTGGGTGGGCTGGGCCATTCTTTCGTCTGTTTCCTTGTGCTACCTCGCTAACGCGGGAGACAACGACAAAGCAAAATAAGTATATATATATATATATATATATACATATATATATATATATATATATATATAAATCATAGAACATACAAACCTCCAACAGCCAGGATCGAACCCGGGACCCCTGCGCAGGAGGCTGGCATGCTAACCGCTAGGCTATGGGACTGTATAATAGGAAACAACTATTCGAAATACTAAGTACTCGAATACCCTTCGTCTCACAATGGTGAGCAACGGGGTCTATACCGGTTGTTTCCGAACAGACGCACATAGAAAGCTGATAGCGTTTTACCGAACCTAACTGTACAACGCGGAGGTATATGAATACGAATAAAGTGCATATGAACGCGCACCTTCATAGAACATACAAACCTCCAACAGCCAGGATCGAACTTTATTCGTATTCATATACCTCCGCGTTGTACAGTTAGGTTCGGCAAAAAGCGATCAGCTGGCTATGTGCGTCTCTTCGGAAACAACCGGTATAGACCACGTTGCTCACCATTGTGAGACGAAGGGTATTCGAGTACTTAGTATTTCGAATAGTTGTTTCCTATTTTACAGTCCCATAGCCTAGCGGTTAGCAGGCCTGCCTCTTGCACAGGGGTCCCGGGTTCGATCCTGGCTGTTGGAGGTTTGTATGTTCTATGAAGGTGCGCGTTCATATGCACTTTATTCGTATATATATATATATATATATATATTTTTTTTTTTTCTTTTTTTGCTTTGTCGCTGTCTCCCGCGTTTGCGAGGTAGCGCAAGGAAACAGACGAAAGAAATGGCCCAACCCACCCCCATACACATGCCTTGATTCAACCCACTGACAGCACGTCAACCCCGGTATACCACATCGCTCCAATTCACTCTATTCTTTGCCCTCCTTTCACCCTCCTGCATGTTCAGGCCCCGATCACACAAAATCTTTTTCACTCCATCTTTCCACCTCCAATTTGGTCTCCCTCTTCTCCTCGTTCCCTCCACCTCCGACACGTATATCCTCTTGGTCAATCTTTCCTCACTCATTCTCTCCATGTGACCAAACCATTTCAAAACACCCTCTTCTGCTCTCTCAACCACGCTCTTTTTATTTCCACACATCTCTCTTACCCTTACGTTACTTACTCGATCAAACCACCTCACACCACACATTGTCCTCAAACATCTCATTTCCAGCACATCCATCCTCCTGCGAACAAATCTCTATCCATAGTCCACGCCTCGCAACCATACAACATTGTTGGAACCACTATTCCTTCAAACATACCCATTTTTGCTTTCCGAGATAATGTTCTCGACTTCCACACATTCTTCAAGGCTCCCAGAATTTTCGCCCCCTCCCCCACCCTATGATCCACTTCCGCTTCCATGGTTCCATCCGCTGCCAGATCCACTCCCAGATATCTAAAACACTTCACTTCCTCCAGTTTTTCTCCATTCAAACTCACCTCCCAATTGAATTGACCCTCAACCCTACTGTACCTAATAACCTTGCTCTTATTCACATTTACTCTTAACTTTCTTCTTTCACACACTTTACCAAACTCAGTCACCAGCTTCTGCAGTTTCTCACATGAATCAGCCACCAGCGCTGTATCATCAGCGAACAACAACTGACTCACTTCCCAAGCTCTCTCATCCCCAACAGACTTCATACTTGCCCCTCTTTCCAAAACTCTTGCTTTCACCTCCCTAACAACCCCATCCATAAACAAATTAAACAACCATGGGGACATCACACACCCCTGCCGCAAACCTACATTCACTGAGAACCAATCACTTTCCTCTCTTCCTACACGTACACATGCCTTACATCCTCGATAAAAACTTTTCACTGCTTCTAACAACTTTCCTCCCACACCATATATTCTTAATACCTTCCACAGAGCATCTCTATCAACTCTATCATATGCCTTCTCCAGATCCATAAATGCTACATACAAATCCATTTGCTTTTCTAAGTATTTCTCACATACATTCTTCAAAGCAAACACCTGATCCACACATCCTCTACCACTTCTGAAACCACACTGCTCCCATATAATTTACCAGGAATACTCAACAAACTTATACCTCTGTAATTTTATTTATATTTATTTATTATACTTGGTCGCTGTCTCCCGCGTTAGCGAGGTAGCGCAAGGAAACAGATGAAAGAATGGCCCAACCCACCCACATACACATGTATATACATACACGTCAACACACACACATATACATACCTATACATCTCAACATATACATATATATACACACAGACATATACATATATACACATGTACATAATTCATACTGTCTGCCCTTATTCATTCCCGTTTCCACCCCGCCACACATGAAATAACAACCCCCTTCCCCTTCATGTGCGTGAGGTAGCACGAGGAAAAGACAACAAAGGCCACATTCGTTCACACTCAGTCTCTAGCTGCCATGCATAATGCACCGAAACCACAGCTCTCTTTCCACATCCAGGCCCCACAGAACTTTCCATGGTTTACCCCAGACGGTTCACTTGCCCTGGTTCAATCCATTGACAGCATGTCGACTCCAGTATACCACACCGTTCCAATTCACTCTATTCCCTGCACACCTTTCACCCTCCTGCATGTTCAGGCCCAGATCACTCAAAATCTTTTTCACTCCATCTTTCCACCTCCAATTTGGTCTCCCACTTCTCCTCATTCCCTCCACCTCTGACACATATATCCTCATGGTCAATCTTTCCTCACTCATTCTTTCCATGTGACCAAACTATTTCAAAACACCCTCTTCTGTTCACTCAACCACACTTTTTATTACCACACATCTCACCTTTCATCATTTACTTGATCAAACGACCTCACACCACATATTGTCCTCAAGCATCTCATTTCCTGCACGTCCACCCTCCTCCGCACAACTCTATGTATAGCCCACGCCTTGCAACCATATATCATTGGTGGAACCACTATTCCTTCATACATACTCACAAGATAACGTTCTCGACTTCCACACATTCTTCAACGCTCCCAGAACTTTCACCCCCTCCCCCACCCTATGATTCACTTCTACTTCCATGGTTCCATCCGCTGCCGGATCCACTCCCAGATATCTAAAACACTTCACTTCCTCCAGTTTTTCTCCATTCAAACTTACCTCCCAAATGACTTCTCCCTCAACCCTACTGTACCTAATAACCTTGCTCTTATTCACATTTACTCTCAGCCTTCTTCTTTTACACCCTTTACCAAACTCAGTCACCAGCTTCTGCTGTTTCTCACCCGAATCCGCCACCAGCGCTCTATAATCAGCGAACAAGAACTGACTCACTTCCCAAGCTCTCTCATCCACAACAGACTGCATACTTGCCCCTCTTTCCAAAACTCTTGCATTCACCTCCCTAACAATCCCATCCATAAACAAATTAAACAACCATGGAGACATCACGCACCCCTGCCGCAAACTAACATTCGCTGAGAACCAATCACTTTCCTCTCTATCTACACGTAACACATGCCTTACATTCTCGATAAAAACTTTTAACTGTTTCTAACAACCTGCATCCCCCACCATATATTCTTAATACCTTCCACAAAGCATCTCTATCAACTCTATCATATGCCTTCTCCAGATCCATAAATGCTACATACAAATCCATTTGCTTTTCTAAGTATTTCTCACATCCATTCTTCAAAGCAAACACCTGATCCACACATCCCCAACCACTTCTGAAACCACACTGCTCTTCCCCAATCTGATGCTCTGTACATGCCTTCACCCTCTCAATCAATACCCTCCCATATAATTTCCCAGGAATACTCAACAAACTTTTATTTTTTTTTATACTTTGTCGCTGTCTCCCGCGTTTGCGAGGTAGCGCAAGGAAACAGACGAAAGAAATGCCCCCCCCCCCCCATGCACATGTATATACATACGTCCACACACGCAAATATACATACCTACACAGCTCTCCATGGTTTACCCCAGACGCTTCACATGCCTGGATTCAATCCACTGACAGCACGTCAACCCCGGTATACCACATCGCTCCAATTCACTCTATTCCTAGCCCTCCTTTCACCCTCCTACATGTTCAGGCCCCGATCACACAAAATCTTTTTCACTCCATCTTTCCACCTCCAATTTGGTCTCCCTCTTCTCCTTGCTCCCTCCACCTCCGACACATATATCCTCTTGGTCAATCTTTCCTGACTCATCCTCTCCATGTGCCCAAACCACTTCAAAACACCCTCTTCTGCTCTCTCAACCACGCTCTTTTTATTTCCACACATCTCTCTTACCCTTACGTTACTCACTCGATCAAACCACCTCACACCACACATTGTCCTCAAACATCTCATTTCCAGCACATCCATCCTCCTGCGCACAACTCTATCCATAGCCCACGCCTCGCAACCATACAACATTGTTGGAACCACTATTCCTTCAAACATACCCATTTTTGCTTTCCGAGATAATGTTCTCGACTTCCACACATTCTTCAAGGCCCCGAGAATTTTCGCCCCCTCCCCCACCCTATGATCCACTTCCGCTTCCATGGTTCCATCCGCTGCCAGATCCACTCCCAGATATCTAAAACACTTCACTTCCTCCAGTTTCTCTTCATTCAAACTCACCTCCCAATTGACTTGACCCTCAACCCTACTGTACCTAATAACCTTGCTCTTATTCACATTTACTCTTAACTTTCTTCTTCCACACACTTTACCAAACTCAGTCACCAGCTTCTGCAGTTTCTCAACAAACTTATACCTCTGTAATTAGAGCACTCACTTTTATCCCCTTTGCCTTTGTACAATGGCACAATGCAAGCATTCCGCCAATCCTCAGGCACCTCACCATGAGTCATACATACATTAAATAACCTTACCAACCAGTCAACAATACAGTCACCCCCTTTTTTAATATATATATATATATATATATATATATATATATATATATATATATATATATATATATATATATATATTATATTTATTTACTTATTTTGCTTTGTCGCTGTCTCCCGCGTTTGCGAGGTAGCGCAAGGAAACGGACGAAAGAAATGGCCCAACCCACCCCCATACACAAGTATATACATACACGTCCACACACGCAAATATACATACCTATACATCTCAATGTACACATATATATACACACTAGGACAAATACATATATACCCATGCACACAGTTCACCCTGTCTGTCTTTATTCATTTCCATTGCCACCTCGCCACACATGGAATATCATCCCCCTCCCCCCCTTATGTGTGCGAGGTAGCGCTAGGAAAAGACAACAAAGGCCCCATTCGTTCACACTCAGTCTCTAGCTGTCATGCAATAATGCCCGAAAACACAGCTCCCTTTCCACATCCAGGCCCCACACAACTTTCCATGGTTTACCCCTGACGTTTTTTTTTGCCGTGATTCAATCCACTGACAGCACGTCAACCCCGGTATACCACATCGATCCAGTTCACTCTATTCCTTGCCCTCCTTTCACCCTCCTGCATGTTCAGGCCCCGATCTCTCAAAATCTTTTTCACTCCATCTTTCCACCTCCAGTTTGGTCTCCAACTTCTCCTCGCTCTCTCCACCTCCGACACATATATCCTCTTGGTCAATCTTTCCTCACTCATTCTCTCCATGTGCCCGAACCATTTCAAAACACCCTCTTCTGCGCTCTCAACCACGCTCTTTTTATTTCCACACATCTCTCTTACCCTTACATTACTTACTTAATCAAACCACCTCACACCACACATTGTCCTCAAACATCTCATTTCCAGGGGCTGTTAGGGAGGTAAATGCAAGAGTTTTGGAAAGAGGGGCATGTATGCAGTCTGTTGGGGATGAGAGAGCTTGGGAAGTGAGTCAGTTGTTGTTCGCTGATGATACAGCGCTGGTGGCTGATTCATGTGAGAAACTGCAGAAGCTGGTGACTGAGTTTGGTAAAGTGTGTGAAAGAAGAAAGTTAAGAGTAAATGTGAATAAGAGCAAGGTTATTAGGTACAGTAGGGTTGAGGGTCAAGTCAATTGGGAGGTGAGTTTGAATGGAGAAAAACTGGAGGAAGTGAAGTGTTTTAGATATCTGGGAGTGGATCTGGCAGCGGATGGAACCATGGAAGCGGAAGTGGATCATAGGGTGGGGGAGGGGGCGAAAATTCTGGGAGCCTTGAAGAATGTGTGGAAGTCGAGAACATTATCTCGGAAAGCAAAAATGGGTATGTTTGAAGGAATAGTGGTTCCAACAATGTTGTATGGTTGCGAGGCGTGGACTATGGATAGAGTTGTGCGCAGGAGGATGGATGTGCTGGAAATGAGATGTTTGAGGACAATGTGTGGTGTGAGGTGGTTTGATCGAGTGAGTAACGTAAGGGTAAGAGAGATGTGTGGAAATAAAAAGAGCGTGGTTGAGAGAGCAGAAGAGGGTGTTTTGAAATGGTTCGGGCACATGGAGAGAATGAGTGAGGAAAGATTGACTAAGAGGATATATGTGTCGGAGGTGGAGGGAACGAGGAGAAGAGGGAGACCAAATTGTAGGTGGAAAGATGGAGTGAAAAAGATTTTGTGTGATCGGGGCCTGAACATGCAGGAGGGTGAAAGGAGGGCAAAGAATAGAGTGAATTGGAGCGATGTGGTATACCGTGGTTGACGTGCAGTCAGTGGATTGAATCAAGGCATGTGTATGGGGGTGGGTTGGGCCATTTCTTTCGTCTGTTTCCTTGCGCTACCTCGCAAACGCAGGAGACAGCGACAAAGCAAAAAAAAAAAAAAAAAAAAAAAATGTATATATATATATATATATATATATATATATATATATATATATATATATATATATATATATATATATATATATATATATATATATATATATATATATATATATATATATATATATATATATATATATATATATATATATATATATATATATATATATATATATATGCATGTATATATATATATATATATATATATATATATATATATATATATATATATATATATATATATATATATATATATATATATATATATATATATATATATATATGCATGTATATATATATATATATATATATATATATATATATATATATATATATATATATATATATATATATATATATATATATATATTTATTTATATATATATATATATATATATATATATATTTTTATTTATTTATTCATTTTGCTTTGTCGCTGTCTCCCGCGTTTGCGACGTAGCGCAAGGAAACAGACGAAAGAAATGGCCCAACCCACCGCCATACACATGTATATACATACACGTCCACACACGCAAATATACATTCTTATACATCTTAATGTACACATATATATACACACACAAACACATACATATATACCCATGCACACAATTCACACTGTCTGCCTTTATTCATTCCATCGCCACCTCGCCACACATGGAATACCATCCCCCTCCCCCCTCATGTGTGCGAGGTAGCACTAGGAAAAGACAACAAAGGCCCCATTCGTTCACACTCAGTCTCTAGCTTTCATGCTTCCTTCAAATATAGCCATATTTGATTTCCAAGGTAACGTTCTCTCCTTCCTCACATTCTTCATCGCTAACAGAACCTTTACTCCCTCCCCCATCCTGTGACGCACTTCTGCTTCCATTGTTCCATTCGCTGCTAAGTTCACTCCCAGGTATCTGAAATACTTCACTTCCTTCAGTTTTTCTTCTTTGAATCTTTCATCCCAATTTACTTGTCCCTCAACGCTAGTGAACCTAATAACCTTGCTGTTATTCACATTTAATCTCAGCTTTCTTCTTTCACACTCTTTACCAAATTCAGTCAACAACTTTTGCTGCTTCTCACCTAAGTCAGCCACTAGGAATATATCTTCGTAGAACAACGATTGACACCTCACAGGCCCTCTCATATCAACGGACTGCATACTCGCCTCTACAAAACTCTTGCATTTACCTTCTTTACCACCACATCCATAAATAAATCACACAACCATGGAGACATCACACACCCCTGCCGCAAACCTACATTCACTGAGAACCAATCACTTTCTCTCTTCCTACTCGTACACATGCCTTACATCCTCGATAAAAAACTTTTCACTTTTCGCTCTTTCTACGAACTTAACTCCCACACCATATACTCTCAAAACCTTCCACACATCATCTTTATCAACCCTATCATATGCCTTCCCCAGATCCATAAATGCTACATACAAATCCATTTGCTTTTCTAAGTATTTCTCACATACATTCTTCAAAGCAAACACCTGATCCACACATCCTCTACCACTTCTGAAACCACACTGCTCTTCCCCAATCTGATGCTCTTTACATGCCCTCACCCATATAATTTCCTAGGAATACTCAACAAACTTATGTGTATGTGTGTGTGTGTGTGTGTGTGTGTGTGTGTGTGTGTGTGTGTGTGAAATAGTATCTTTCATCAGCTGAACAAGACCTCCATTCCATATAACGATGTGTGTGAAAACGACACAATAACAACAGACGAACCAGAAAAGAAAAGAAAATTGTGTTGGGAGCAGATGATAGTCCATCCATCTTTGTAGAACATGATCGAGAGGGAAATTGATGATGTTATTGCAGAAACACAGCTTCCATGATCTCAGTGTAGCAGAGGTCCACAAAATACCATCACTAACACACACACACACACACACACACACACACACACACACACTACATAGAGGAGGATCTAAACTTTGTCACAAATTGCTTAAACCAGTAAATTACCTTGTGTACGAAATCCATCTTAATGTGATTAAAGAAAGTATACTGACAACCATCTGACACATAACAGGTCAATAATGAATCTTATTCCAGGAAAACAGAGGTAAACACAGCTCGTGCTATCATACTGTAAGTCATGTCTATTATCGTCATCCAGGTTAATATGGAGTATCAGGTAGGCGCGTACGCTCTCCTCAACCTCAATCTCATATTTCCTTAACAAATGACCAATCACTTAACCTGAAATGTAGAATTACACACTAATGAAACACACTAATTAGATCTCTCAAGCGAATCCATTATCAACATTCACTTTAGATGCTTCCATTCCATGCGATACACAATCATTCCTCTACCATCTGCAGCTGTAATATCCCTAATACCTCCAGCCCTAACGCTCCCAGCCTTGATATCCCGAGTCTTGGCATCTCCAGCCCTAACTTATCCAGCCTAGATATCCCCATCGCTATTATCCCAAGCCCTTGATATCCGTAGCCTTGATATCCCAAGCCCTAATATCCCCAACCCTGATGTCACCAGTTTTGATATCGTCCTCCCTACTGCCCGCTAACCGTAATATCTCCTGCCTTAATGTCACCACTCTGATCAGTTCTCTCATTATATCTGCCTATTCCGTACTTTAGCTTTCTTCCTTGTACTTTCTACTGTACTGCTATGTATCATTCTGAGCAGTGTGTCTTCTGCTACACTCTCATCATGATCCTAAACGACTTTCTTCCATACTCCTATCTAATGGTTTTCACATTTGTCTTGAAACGTCTTTTCATACCAGTCGATCTTTATCCACAATGCCGCACCTTGCCTAGCCTGACCATATTCATCATATTGCGGGCCTGAATTCACACTGTTCACTCCATCTCGCTCAAAAGACCCTATACCCCTCAGCCTTGTCTAACACAAACCTAACCTGTATAGTCTGTCCTTTCTGAAAATTTATATGACTGCCTTTATTTTACTTACTCCTCTCACCACATTCAACTCAACCGTGCGTTAGCGTACCTCTTG
The DNA here is from genome assembly GCF_036320965.1 of Panulirus ornatus. Classification (NCBI taxonomy): domain Eukaryota; kingdom Metazoa; phylum Arthropoda; class Malacostraca; order Decapoda; family Palinuridae; genus Panulirus; species Panulirus ornatus. Next base: position 362,761 of record NC_092271.1, read on the forward strand.
CCGAAAGAAGCAACAGGCTCGCAGCTTTCGCCTGAACAGGGATTCTATGATACAACTCTGCAAGCAAATATGATAAGCAGCGACAAATTAACCAGAAAGATTCTGTTAGGATACACAGAAGATCGTACAGCTGCAACAGGTGCTGTGATCAGAGAGGACTGTGGACAGAGATAATATCCTCAACACCCAGGTGATCCTGCATTGGATATGAGACCTGCTGGAAGAGATGGAGATAAAATAATGGGGAATTTTTGATCACTAGGCTCACGTCTGGGAGCGTAGGAAATGTTACACGTATTAGAAATTTGGGCATGTGAAGATCAGATGCAATTGCACCGATGGACGGCGGCCTATCAGCTCAACTTCCTAACTTCCGGATGAATAGTCCGGAAATTGTTGCAGTGAAGTTCACCGAGATATGAACACGCGTTCTGAAGTCTAACACTATTATTCAACGAAAAGTGAGCGGACAGTATAGGGAAGGCTCTACAATTCATTTCTCTTGCTAGAGGAAAGGTAAGAGGTTCGAATCCCTTGGCCAACAGTTCAGTATTCTGCAACAGCAGAACGTCCACCAACAGCAACATAATCAGGAAATAAAATGGAAAATGAATAACTTAAAGAGCACAATCCATGCCTCCAGAAACCATCCCAAAAAGGAAGCAGACAATGACAGAACAAAGTTCAGGACAAAGTACACAACATGCAGACGGAGGCTCAGTCACATACAAGTTTTCGTGAACACTATCTAGCAACCTTGTCAATGGATGAAAATATACCATTATATACACCAAAGCGAGGCGTGTGCTCCTCATCTACTGGCACACAGGAATATCAACCGAAGGTTCAGACAGGGTCGGGACAGACGGCCGGGATAGACGGGCCGAGACAGATTTCTCAGATATCGACGGAACTGTCACTAGCAGTGATGGATGAGGACCGAGTGAATGACGTAGGACACGACTGAGTGTCAGGATCCGACACAGTCTGGGCCGGGCCGCTCCTGCAGGTGGTACAGTGGCATAATGGAGGACGACAGGATGAACATGTCCACAGCCAGAGGAGAGGCGCAGCCTGGCTCAGTCCTCATCATAAACAGGAATGATGGTTCACATTTGATGCAAACACTGACAATTGTACTTTCACAATGGCAGTCTTATGTTCTCATATAACTCGCTCTGACTGTAAAGGTATGACTTGTTATCTTTAATTAACTGTTCCGTGGTTTAAAGAGCAAAGTCTGTAATTTATGATTTCAGAAAAATCACTCAGAAAATACACCCACAACAGCAGAAGCAATAAAAAAGGTGTGGTGAAAATTTTCCTCATAAGAACAGTAACAAAAAATACAGGGAAGCAAACGCTGTAATCTTAACACCTTTTCAAAGACTGACTCATGCACAATAAGAGGTTATAATAGACATTTCTACAAAACCTTCATGGAGAACACGGTAGGATGTGTGGAGTGAGGTTCATGAATATGGACTTTGAAAAGAAAGATTTATTAAGGGACAATAAAGAGACCATAGTGGTCAGTAAGATGAATAGAAAACATTGATAATATACCTGCATGGGCGAGAAACATGACATAACGAAGAGAAAAGAAGACAATATATATAATCAAAAATAAAAAAAAGGTCCGAAGAAAACGCAAGGAACGAAACGATAGATCATAGTGAACTGAAAATTGACACGACGAAATAGAACGTAACCTTAGCCAAGAGGATGAAAGATCAAGCAGTAAAAATGAGAGAACTAAACAAGAAAACTGGTAAACAAACATGAGAAGAATAATGGAAAAATGAGGAATGAAAACTAGAGCACACTTAAATCAGTGCCACTATTGAGGGGTAATGACACATTAGAACTGTATTATTATCTTTTCATTGACAGAAATAATAGACATAGATACTGCAGACACTGCAGAAAGATACTGCAGATACTGCAGATAGATACTGAAGATACTGAAGATAATGCAGATAGATGCTACAGATCCAGCAGACAGATACTGCAGATACTACAGATAGATACTGCAAATATTGCAGATAGTTACTACAGATACTGCAGATAGTTACTACAGATACTGCAGAGAGTTACTGCAGATAGAGTACACTGCTGAGATGTGTGGTTGTAAGGCAACAAATGTCAGGCTGCACGAATGATGAAGGTAATCATTATGATGATAACAATGGTGATGATCATAATGATAATGATGGTGGTGGTGGAGAGGATATCAAGAGTCGTATGATGGTGGTGGTGGAGAGGACATCAAGAGTCGTATGATGGTGGTGGTGGAGAGGACATCAAGAGTCGTATGATGGTGGTGGTGGAGAGGACATCAAGAGTCGTATGATAGTGGTGGTGGAGAGGACATCAAGAGTCGTATGATAGTGGTGGTGGAGAGGACATCAAGAGTCGTATGATGGTGGTGGTGGAGAGGATATCAAGAGTCGTATGATAGTGGTGGTGGAGAGGACATCAAGAGTCATATGATGGTAATGGAGGCAGTGGGACGATGCCACACTGCCACCCACCCTCACGTCCTCCAGCCTGACAGCCCATGTCAGCAGGGGATATCAGGCTGATGCAGTGTCGCTGCAATTGACATGTGGAGCCTTTCTCTGGACCAGTGTAGCGTTGGGCCCTCCTCTTGTCTACCAAGACCTGACAATTTGGTTGACATACCAGGTATAGGAACAATGCCCAGCAGAGTGTAAGCCAGTTCTGAATAGAGGGTATGTTGATAAACACACACAAACACACACACACACACACACACATATATATATATATATATATATATATATATATATATATATATATATATATATATATATATATATATATATATATATATATATATATGTATATATACATATTTCTTTTTCTTTCTTTCAAACTATTCGCCATTTCCCGCATTAGCAAGGTAGCGTTAAGAACAGAGGACCGGGCCTCTGAGGGAATATCCTCACATGGCCCCCTTCTCTGTTCCTTCTTTTGCAAAATTAAAAAAAAAAAAAACAAGAGAGGAGGATTTCCAGCCCCCCTTTCCCTCCCCTTTTAGTCGCCTTCTGCGACACGCAGGGAATACGTGGGAAGTATTCTTTCTCCTCTATACCCAGGGATATATATATATATATATATATATATATATATATATATATATATATATATATATATATATATATATTTTTTTTTTCTTTCTTTGTCGCTGTCTCCCGCGTTTGCGAGGTAGCGCAAGGAAACAGACGAAAGAAATGGCCCAACCCACCCCCATACACATGTATATACATAAGTCCACACACGCAAATACGCATACCTACACAGCTTTCCATGGTTTACCCCAGACGCTTCACATGCCCTGATTCCATCTACTGACAGCACGTCAACCCCGGTATACCACATCGATCCAATTCACTCTATTCCTTGCCCTCCTTTCACCCTCCTGCATGTTCAGGCCCCGATCACACAAAATCTTTTTCACTCCATCTTTCCACCTCCAATTTGGTCTCCCTCTTCTCCTCGTTCCCTCCACCTCCGACACATATATCCTCTTGGTCAATCTTTCCTCACTCATTCTCTCCATGTGCCCAAACCATATCAAAACACCCTCTTCTGCTCTCTCAACCACGCTCTTTTAATTTCCCCATATCTCTCTTACCCTTACGTTACTTACTCGATCAAACCACCTCACACCAAACATTGTCCTCAAACATCTCATTTCCAGCACATCCATCTTCCTGCGCACAACTCTATCCATAGCCCACGCCTCGCAACCATACAACATTGTTGGAACCACTATTCCTTCAAACATACCCATTTTTGCTTTCCGAGATAATGTTCTCGACTTCCACACATTCTTCAAGGCTCCCAGGATTTTCGCCCCCTCACCCACCCTATGATCCACTTCCGCTTCCATGGTTCCATCCTCTGCCAGATCCACTCCCAGATATCTAAAACACTTCACTTCCTCCAGTTTTTCTCCATTCAAACTCACCTCCCAATTGACTTGACCCTCAACCCTACTGTACCTAATAACCTTGCTCTTATTCACATTTACTCTTAACTTTCTTCTTTCACACACTTTACCAAACTCAGTCACCAGCTTCTGCAGTTTCTCATATGAATCAGCCACCAGCGCTGTATCATCAGCGAACAACAACTGACTCACTTCCCAAGCTCTCTCATCCACAACAGACTTCATACTTGCCCCTCTTTCCAAAACTCTAGCATTCACCTCCCTAACAACCCCATCCATAAACAAATTAACCAACCATGGAGACATCACACACCCCTGCCGCAAACCTACATTCACTGAGAACCAATCACTTTCCTCTCTTCCTACACGTACACATGCCTTACATCCTCGATAAAAACTTTTCGCTGCTTCTAACAACTTGCCTCCCATACCATATATCCTTAGTACCTTCCACAGAGCATCTCCATCAATTCTATCATATGCCTACTCCAGATCCATGAATGCTACATACAAATACATATTCTTTTCTAAGTATTTCTCACATACATTCTTCAAAGCAAACACCTGATCCACACATCCTATACCACTTCAAAAACCACACTGCTCTTCCCCAATCTATCAATATATATATATATATATATATATATATATATATATATATATATATATATATATATATATATATATATATATATATATATATATATATATATATATATATATATATATTGGTTTACCCCAGACGCTTCACATGCCCTGATTCAATCCACTGACAGCACGTCAACCCCAGTATACCACATCGCTCCAATTCACTCTATTCCTTGTCCTCCTTTCACCCTCCTGCATATTCAGGCCCCGATCACAAAAAATCTTTTTCACTCCATCTTTCCACCTCCAATTTGGTCTCACACCTCTCCTCGTTCCCTCCACCTCCGACACATATATCATCTTAGTCAATCTTTCCTCACTCATTCTCTCCATGTGCCCAAACCATTTCAAAACACCCTCTTCTGCTCTCTCAACCACGCTCTTTTTATTTCCACACATCTCTCCTACCCTTACGTTACTTACTCGATCAAACCACCTCACACCACACATTGTCCTCAAACATCTCATTTCCGGCACATCCATCCACCTGCGCACAACTCTATCCATAGCCCACGCCTCGCAACCATACAACATTGTTGGAACCACTATTCCTTCAAACATACCCATTTTTGCTTTCCGAGATAATGTTCTCGACTTCCACACATTCTTCAAGGCTCCCAGGATTTTCGCCCCCACCCTCACCCCCACCCTATGATCCACTTCCGCTTCCATGGTTCCATCCGCTGCCAGATCCACTCCCAGATATCTAAAACACTTTACTTCCTCCAGTTTTTCTCCATTCAAACATACCTCCCAATTGAATTGACCCTCAACCCAACTGTACCTAATAACCTTACTCTTATTCACATTTACTCTTAATTTTCTTCTTTCACACACTTTACCAAACTCAGTCACCAGCTTCTACAGTTTCTCACATGAATCAGCCACCAGCGCTGTATCATCAGCGAACAACAACTGACTCACTTCCTAAGCTCTCTCATCCACAACAGACTTCATACTTGCCCCTCTTTCCAAAACTGTTGCATTCACCTCCCTAACAACCACATCCATAAACAAATTAAACAACCATGGAGACATCACACACCCCTGCCGCAAACCTACATTCACTGAGAACCAATCACTTTCCTCTCTACCTACACGTACACATGCCTTACATCCTCGATAAAAACTTTTCACTGCTTCTAACAACTTGCCTCCCACACCATATATTCTTAATACCCTCCACAGAGCATCTCTATCCACTCTATCATATGCCTTCTCCAGATCAATAAATGCTACATACAAATCCATTTGCTTTTCTAAGTATTTCTCACATACATTCTTCAAGGCAAACACCTGATCCACACATCCTCTACCACTTCTGAAACCACACTGCTCTTCCCCAATCTGATGCTCTGTACATGCCTTCACCCTCTCAATCAATACCCTCCCATATAATTTACCAGGAATACTCAACAAACTTATACCTCTGTAATTTGAGCACTCACTCTTATCCCCTTTGCCTTTGTACAATAGCACTATGCACGCATTCCGCCAATCCTCAGGCACCTCACCATGAGTCGTACATACATTAAATAACCTTACCAACCAGTCAGCAATACAGTCACCCCTTTTTTAATAAATTCCACTGCAATACCATCCAAACCCGCTGCCTCTCCGGCTTTCATCTTCCGCAAAGCTTTTAGTACCTCTTCTCTGTTTACCAAATCATTTTCCCTAACCCTCTCACTTTGCACACCACCTCTACCAAAACACCCTATATCTGCCACTCTATCATCAAACACATTCAACAAACCTTCAAAATACTCACTCCATCTCCTTCTCACATCAACACTACTTATAATATATATATATATATATATATATATATATATATATATATATATATATATATTATAAGTAGTGGTGATGTGAGAAGGAGATGGAGTGAGTATTTTGAAGGTTTGTTGAATGTGTTTGATGATAGACTGGCAGATATAGGGTGTTTTGGTAGAGGTGGTGTGCAAATATACATACCTATACATCTCAATGTATACACATATATAAACACTCAGACATATTTATACGCATGTACATAATTCATACTGTCTGCATTTATTCATTCTTTTCGGCACCTCGTCACATATGGAATAACAACCACCGGCCCCCTCATGTGTGCGAGGTACCGCTAAGAAACGACAACAAAGGCACCATTCGTTCACATTCAGACTCTAGCTGTCATGTAATAATGCAAGGAAACCACAGCTCCCTTTCCACATCCAGGCACCACAGATCTTTCCATGGTTTACCCCAGATGCTTCACATGCCCTGGTTCTGTACATTGACAGCACGACGACCCCGGTATACCACATCGTTCCAATTCACTCTATTCCTTGCACGCTTTTTACTCTCCTGCGTCTTCAGGCACCGATAACTCAAAATCTTTTTCATTCCATCTATCCACCTCCAATTTTGTCTCCCACTTCTCCTCGTTCCCTCCACCTCTGACATATATATTCTATTTGTCAACCTTTCCTCACTCATTCTCTCCATGTGACCAAGCCATTTCAAAACACCCTCTTCTGCTCTCTCAAACACGCTCTTTTTATTACCACACATCTCTCTTTCCCTATTGTTACTTACTCGATCAAACCACTTCACACCACAAACATCTCATTTCCAGCACATCCACCCTCCAGCGCACAACTCTATTCATAGCCCACGCCTCGCAACCATACAACATTCTTGGAACCACTATTCCTTCAAACATACACATTTGTGCTTTCCGAGATAATGTTCTCGACTTCCATACATTCTTCAAGGCTCCCAGAATTCTCGACCCCTCCCCCACCCTATGATTCACTTCCGCTTCCATCCGCTGCCAAATCCACTCCTGGATATCTAAAACACTTTACTTCCTCCAGTTTTTCTCCATTCAAATTACCTCCCAATTGGCTTGACCCTCAACCCTACTGTACCTAATAACCTTGCTCTTATTCACATTTACTCTTAACTTTCTTCTTTCACACACTTTCCCAAACTCAGTCACCAGCTTCTGTAGTTTCTCACATGAATCAGCCACCAGCGCTGTATCATCAACGAACAACAACTTACTCACTTCCAGGGCTCTCTCATCCACAACAGACTGCATACTTGGCCATCTTTCCAAAACTCTTCCATTCACCTCCCCAACAACTCCAACCATAAACAAATTAAACAACCATGGAGACATCACACACCTCTGCCGCAAACCTACATTCACTGCAAACCAATCACTTTCCTCTTTTCCTACACGTACACATGCCTTACATCCTCGATAAAAACATTTCACTGCTTCTAACAACTTGCCTCCCCCACCATATATCATTAATACCTTCTACAGAGCATCTCTATCAACTCTATCATATGCCTTCTCCAGATCCATAGATGCTACATACAAATCCATTTGCTTTTCTAAGAATTTCTCACATACATTCTTCAAAGCAAACACCTGATCCACACATCCTCTACCACTTCTGAAACCACACTGCTCTTCCCCAATCTGATGCTCTGTACATGCCTTCACCCTCTCAATCAATACCCTCCCATATGATTTACCAGGAATACTCAGCAAACTTATACCTCTGTGATTTGAGCACTCACTCTTATCCCTTTTGCGTTTGTACAGTAGCACTATGCAAACATTCCACCAATCTTCAGGCACCTCACCATGAATCATACATACATCAGATAACCTTAGCAACCAGTCAACTATACAGTCACCCCTTGTTTTAATAAATTCCACTGCAATACCATCCAAACCCGCAGCCTTGCCAGCTTTCATCTTCCGGAAATCTTTTAGAACCTCTTCTCTGTTTACCAAATCATTTTCCCTAACCCTCTCACTTTGCACACCACCTCGACCCAAACACACTATATCAGCTACTCTATCATCAAACACATTCAACAAACATTCAAAATACTCACTCTATCTTCTTACATCACCACTACTTGTTATCACCTCCTCCATTACCCCCTTCACTGAAGTTCCCATTTGTTCCCTTGTCTTACGCACTTTATTTGCCTCCTTCCAAAACATCTTTTTATTCTCCCTAAAATCTAATGATACTCTCTCACCCCAACTGTCATTTGCCCTCTTTTTCACCTCTTGCACCTTTCTCTTGACCTCCTGCCTCTTTCTTTTATACATCTCCCACTCATTTGCAATATTTTCCTGCAAAAATCGTCCAAATGCCTCCTTCTTCTCTTTCACTAATAATCTTACTTCTTCATCCCACCACTCACTACCCTTTCTAATCTGCCCACCTCTGACCCTTCTCATGCCACAAGCATCTGTTGCGCAAGCCATCACTGCTTCCCTATATACATTCTATTCCTCCTCAATTCCCCTTACGTTCTTTGTTCTCACCTTTTTCTATTCTGTATTCAGTCTCTCCTGGTACTTCCTTACACAAGTCTCCTTCACACAAGTCTCTTCACCCCAACATTCACTCTTCTTTTCTGAAAATCTCTACAAATCTTCACCTTTGCCTCCACAACATAATGATCAGACATCCCTCCAGTTGCACCTCTCAGCACATTAACATCCAAGAGTCTCTCTTTCGCGCGCCAATCAATTAACACATAATCCAATAACGTTCTCTGGCCATCTCTCCTACTTACATATGTATACTTATGTATATCTCGCTTTTTAAACTAGGTATTCCCAATCACCAGTCCTTTTTCAGCACATGAATTAAAGAGCTCTTCACCATTTCCATTTACAAGACTCAACACCCCATGTATACCAATTATTCCCTCAACTGCCATATTACTTACCTTTCCATTCAAATCATCCATCACTATAACCCGGTCTCATGCATCAAAACCGCTAACACACTCATTCAGCTGCTCCCAAAACACTTGCCTCTCATGATCTTCCTTCTCATGCCCAGGTGAATATGCACCAATAATCACCCATCTCTCTCCATCAACTTTCAGTTTTACCTATATCAATATAGAATTTACTTTATTACACTCTATCCTATATTCTCAAAACTCCTGTTTCAGGAGTAGTGCTACTCATTCCCTTGCTCTTGTCCTCTCACTAACCCCTGACTTTACTCCCAAGACATTCCAAACCACTCTTCCCCTTTACCCCTGAACTTCGTTTCACTCAGAGCCAAACCATCCAGGTTCATTTCCTCAAACATACTACCTATCTCTCCTTTTTTCTCATATTGGTTACATCCACACACATTAAGACACCCCAATCTGAGCCTTCGAGGAAGATGAGCACTCCTCGAGTGACTCCTTCTTCTGTTTCCCCCTATTAGAAAGTTAAGATACAAGGAGGGGAGGGTTTCTAGCCCCGCGCTCCCGTCCCCTTTAGTCGCCTTTATGACATGTGAGGAATGCGTAGGAAGTATTCTTTCTCTCCTATCCCCAAGGATACATATATATATATATATATATATATATATATATATATATATATATATATATATATATATATATATATATATATATATATATATATATATATATATATATATATATATATATATATATATCCCTGCAAAAATCGTCCAAATGCCTCTCTCTTCTCTTTCACTAATACTCTTACTTCTTCATCCCACCACTCACTACCCTTTCTAAACAGCCCACCTCCCACTCTTCTCATGCCACAAGCATCTTTTGCGCAATCCATCACTGATTCCCTAAATACATCCCATTCCTCCCCCACTCCCCTTACTTCCATTGTTCTCACCTTTTTCCATTCTGTACACAGTCTCTCCTGGTACTTCCCCACACAGGTCTCCTTCCCAAGCTCACTCACTCTCACCACCTTCTTCACCCCAACATTCACTCCTCTTTTCTGAAAACCCATACTAATCTTCACCTTAGCCTCCACAAGATAATGATCAGACATCCCTCCAGTTGCACCTCTCAGCACATTAACATCCAAAAGTCTCTCTTTCGCACGCCTGTCAATTAACACGTAATCCAATAACGCTCTCTGGCCATCTCTCCTACTTACATAAGTATACTTATGTATATCTCGCTTTTTAAACCAGGTATTCCCAATCATCAGTCCTTTTTCAGCACATAAATCTACAAGCTCTTCACCATTTCCATTTACAACACTGAACACCCCATGCATACCAATTATTCCCTCAACTGCCACATTACTCACCTTTGCATTCAAATCACCCATCACTATAACCCGGTCTCGTGCATCAAAACCGCTAACACACTCATTCAGCTGCTCCCAAAACACTTGCCTCTCATGATCTTTCTTCTCATGCCCAGGTGCATATGCACCAATAATCACCCACCTCTCTCCATCAACTTTCAATTTTACCCATATTAATCGAGAATTTACTTTCTTACATTCTATCACATACTCCCACAACTCCTGTTTCAGGAGTATTGCTACTCCTTCCCTTGCTCTTGTCCTCTCACTAACCCCTGACTTCACTCCCCAGACATTTCCAAACCACTCTTCCCCTTTACCCTTGAGCTTCGTTTCACTCAGAGCCAAAACATCCAGGTTCCTTTCCTCAAACATACTACCTATCTCTCCTTTTTTCACATCTTGGTTACATCCACACACATTTAGGCACCCCACTCTGAGCCTTCGAGGAGGATGATCACTCCCCGCGTGACTCCTTCTTCTGTTTCAATTGAGTGGGAGAAGTATAAAAGAAAGAGACAGGAGGTCAAGAGAAAGGTGCAAGAGGTGAAAAAAGGGCAAATGAGAGTTGGGGTGAGAGACTATCAGTAAATTTTAGGGAGAATAAAAAGATGTTCTGGAAGGAGGTAAATAGGGTGCGTAAGACAAGGGAGCAAATGGGAACTTCAGTGAAGGGCGTAAATGGGGAGGTGATAACAAGTAGCGGTGATGTGAGAAGGAGATGGAATGAGTATTTTGAAGGTTTGTTGAATGTGTCTGATGACAGAGTGGCAGATATAGGGTGTTTTGGTCGAGGTGGTGTGCAAAGTGAGAGGGTTAGGGAAAATGATTTGGTAAACAGAGAAGAGGTAGTAAAAGCTTTGCGGAAGATGAAAGCCGGCAAGGCAGCAGGTTTGGATGGTATTGCAGTGGAATTTATTAAAAAGGGGGGTGACTGTATTGTTGACTGGTTGGTAAGGTTATTTAATGTATGTATGACTCATGGTGAGGTGCCTGAGGATTGGCGGAATATATATATATATATATATATATATATATATATATATATATATATATATATATATATATATATATATATATATATATATATATATATATATTTTTTTTTTTTTTTTTTTTTTTATACTTTGTCGCTGTCTCCCGCGTTTGCGAGGTAGCGCAAGGAAACAGACGAAAGAAATGGCCCAACCCCCCCCCCATACACATGTACATACACACGTCCACACACGCAAATATACATACCTACACAGCTTTCCATGGTTTACCCCAGACGCTTCACATGCCTTGCTTCAATCCACTGACAGCACGTCAACCCCTGTATACCACATGACTCCAATTCACTCTATTTCTTGCCCTCCTTTCACCCTCCTGCATGTTCAGGCCCCGATCACACAAAATCTTTTTCACTCCATCTTTCCACCTCCAATTTGGTCTCCCTCTTCTCCTCGTTCCCTCCACCTCCGACACATATATCCTCTTGGTCAATCTCTCCTCACTCATTCTCTCCATGTGCCCAAACCATTTCAAAACACCCTCTTCTGCTCTCTCAACCACGCTCTTTTTATTTCCACACATCTCTCTTACCCTTACGTTACTTACTCGATCAAACCACCTCACACCACACATTGTCCTCAAACATCTCATTTCCAGCACATCCATCCTCCTGCGCACAACTCTATCCATAGCCCACGCCTCGCAACCATACAGCATTGTTGGAACCACTATTCCTTCAAACATACCCATTTTTGCTTTCCGAGATAATGTTCTCGACTTCCACACATTTTTCAAGGCTCCCAAAATTTTCGCCCCCTCCCCCACCCTATGATCCACTTCCGCTTCCATATATATATATATATATATATATATATATATATATATATATATATATATATATATATATATATATATATATATATATATATATATATATATATATATATGTATATATATATATATATATATATATATATGTATATATATATATATATAACATTTCTTTCTTTTCTTTCAAACTATTCGCCATTTCCCGCATTAGCGAGGTAGCGTTAAGAACAGAGGACTGGGCCTTTGAGGGAATACCCTCACCTGGCCCAATTCTCTGTTCCTTCTTTTGGAAAATTAAAAAAAAACGAGAGGGGAGGATTTCCAGCCCCCCGCTCCCTCCCCTTTTAGTCGCCTTCTACGACACGCAGGGAATACGTGGGAAGTATTCTTTCTCCCCTATCCCCAGGGAATTATATAACATATATAATATATATATATATGGGAGGGTATTGATTGAGAGGGTGAAATCATGTACAGAGCATCAGATTGGGGAAGAGCAGTGTGGTTTCAGAAGTGGTAGAGGATGTGTGGATCAGGTGTTTGCTTTGAAGAATGTATGTGAGAAATACTTAGAAAAGCAAATGGATTTGTATGTAGCATTTATGGATCTGGAGAAGGCATATGATAGAGTTGATAGAGATGCTCTGTGGAAGGTATCAAGAATATATGGTGTGGGAGGCAAGTTGTTAGAAGCAGTGAAAAGTTTTTATCGAGGATGTAAGGCATGTGTACGTGTAGGAAGAGAGGAAAGTGATTGGTTCTCAGTAAATGTAGGTTTGCGGCAGGGGTGTGTGATGTCTCCATGGCTGTTTAATTTGTTTATGGATGGGGTTGTTAGGGAGGTGAATGCAAGAGTTTTGGAAAGAGGGGCAAGTATGAAGTCTGTTGGGGATGAGAGAGCTTGGGAAGTGAGTCAGTTGTTGTTCGCTGATGATACAGCGCTGGTGGCTGATTCATGTGAGAAACTGCAGAAGCTGGTGACTGAGTTTGGTAAAGTGTGTGAAAGAAGAAAGTTAAGAGTAAATGTGAATAAGAGCAAGGTTATTAGGTACAGTAGGGTTGAGGGTCAAGTCAATTGGGAGGTGAGTTTGAATGGAGAAAAACTGGAGGAAGTGAAGTGTTTTAGATATCTGGGAGTGGATCTGGCAGCGGATGGAACCATGGAAGCGGAAGTGTATCATAGTGTGGGGGAGGGGGCGAAAATTCTGGGAGCCTTGAAGAATGTGTGGAAGTCGACAACATTATCTCGGAAAGCAAAAATGGGTATGTTTGAAGGAATAGTGGTTCCAACAATGTTGTATTGTTGCGAGGCGTGGGCTATGGGTAGAGTTGTAAGCAGGAGGATGGATGTGCTGGAAATGAGATGTTTGAGGACAATGTGTGGTGTGAGGTGGTTTGATCGAGTAAGTAACGTAAGGGTAAGAGAGATGTGTGGAAATAAAAAGAGCGTGGTTCAGAGAGCAGAAGAGGGTATTTTGAAATGGTTTGGGCACATGGAGAGAATGAGTGAGGAAAGATTGACCAAGAGGATATATGTGTCGGAGGTGGAGGGAACGAGGAGAAGAGGGAGACCAAATTGAAGGTGGAAAGATGGAGTGAAAAAGATTTTGTGTGATCGGGGCCTGAACATGCAGGAGGGTGAAAGGAGGGCAAGGAGTAGAGTGAATTGGAGCGATGTGGTATACCGGGGTTGACGTGCTGTCAGTGGATTGAATCAAGGCATGTGAAGCGTCTGGGGTAAACCATGGAAAGCTGTGTAGGTACGTATATTTGCGTGTGTGGACGTATGTATATACATGTGTATGGGGGTGGGTTGAGCCATTTCTTTCGTCTGTTTCCTTGCGCTACCTCGCAAACGCGGGAGACAGCGACAAAGCAAAAAAAAGAAAAAAAAAAAAAATATATATATATATATATATATATATATATATATATATATATTTATATATGTATATATATATATATATATATATATATATATATATATATATATATATATATATATATATATATATATATATATATATATATATTCTTTTTCTTTTTCTTTCAAACTATTCGCCATTTCCCGCTTTAGCGAGGTAGCGTTAAGAACAGAGGACTGGGCCTTGGAGGGAATATCCTCACCTGGCCCCCTTCTCTGTTCCTTGTTTTGGAAAATTAAAAAAAAAAACGAGAGGGGAAGATTTCTAGCCTCCCGCTCCCTCCCCTTTTAGTCGCCTTTTACGACACGCAGGGAATACGTGGGAAGTATTCTTTCTCCCCTATCCCCAGGGATAATATATATTTTTTTTTTTTTTTTTTTTTATACTTTGTCGCTGTCTCCCGCGTTTGCGAGGTAGCGCAAGGAAACAGACGAAAGAAATGGCCCAACCCCCCCCCCATACACATGTACATACACACGTCCACACACGCAAATATACATACCTACACAGCTTTCCATGGTTTACCCCAGACGCTTCACATGCCTTGATTCAATCCACTGACAGCACGTCAACCCCTGTATACCACATCGCTCCAATTCACTCTATTCCTTGCCCTCCTTTCACCCTCCTGCATGTTCAGGCCCCGATCACACAAAATCTTTTTCACTCCATCTTTCCACCTTCAATTTGGTCTCCCTCTTCTCCTCGTTCCCTCCACCTCCGACACATATATCCTCTTGGTCAATCTTTCCTCACTCATTCTCTCCATGTGCCCAAACCATTTCAAAACACCCTCTTCTGCTCTCTCAACCACGCTCTTTTTATTTCCACACATCTCTCTTACCCTTACGTTACTTACTCGATCAAACCACCTCACACCACACATTGTCCTCAAACATCTCATTTCAAGCACATCCATCCTCCTGCGCACAACTCTATCCATAGCCCACGCCTCGCAACCATACAGCATTGTTGGAACCACTATTCCTTCAAACATACCCATTTTTGCTTTCCGAGATAATGTTCTCGACTTCCACACATTTTTCAAGGCTCCCAAAATTTTCGCCCCCTCCCCCACCCTATGATCCACTTCCGCTTCCATGGTTCCATCCGCTGACAGATCCACTCCCAGATATCTAAAACACTTCACTTCCTCCAGTTTTTCTCCATTCAAACTCACCTCCCAATTGACTTGACCCTCAACCCTACTGTACCTAATAACCTTGCTCTTATTCACATTTACTCTTAACTTTCTTCTTCCACACACTTTACCAAACTCAGTCACCAGCTTCTGCAGTTTCTCACATGAATCAGCCACCAGTGCTGTATCATCAGCGAACAACAACTGACTCACTTCCCAAGCTCTCTCATCCCCCACAGACTTCATACTTGCCCCTCTTTCCAGGACTCTTGCATTTACCTCCCTAACAACCCCATCCATAAACAAATTAAACAACCATGGAGACATCACACACCCCTGCCGCAAACCTACATTCACTGAGAACCAATCACTTTCCTCTCTTCCTACACGTACACATGCCTTACATCCTCGATAAAAACTTTTCACTGCTTCTAACAACTTGCCTCCCACACCATATATTCTTAATACCTTCCACAGAGCATCTCTATCAACTCTATCATATGCCTTCTTTAGATCCATAAATGCTACATACAAATCCATTTGCTTTTCTAAGTATTTCTCACATACATTCTTCAAAGCAAACACCTGATCCAAACATCCTCTACCACTTCTGAAACCGCACTGCTCTTCCCCAATCTGAAGCTCTGTACATGCCTTCACCCTCTCAATGAATACCCTCCCATATAATTTACCAGGAATACTCAACAAACTTATACCTCTGTAATTTGAGCACTCACTCTTATCCCCTTTGCCTTTGTACAATGGCACTAGGCACGCATTCCGCCAATCCTCAGGCACCTCACCATGAGTCATACATACATTAAATAACCTTACCAACCAGTCAACAATACAGTCACCCCCTTTTTTAATAAATTCCACTGCAATACCATCCAATCCTGCTGCCTTGCCGGCTTTCATCTTCCGCAAAGCTTTTAGTACCTCTTCTCTGTTTACCAAATCATTTTCCCTAAATCATTTTCTTTGACAAGAAAATAGTGAAGTTGGAGAAAAATGTAGCTTAAACATTGAAGCTTATTGATACAGTGGTGAAATTGATGAGAACTGCTATTGACGTTTTGTGAATAAATTGTACATTTCCTTTTCCATAGCCAGAGGTTGAACCATTATGTGACATTCATTTTTTTCATTCATTTCAGGCTAAAAGTTTGTTTTCTAAATTGTTTCTTACATTTTTCATATGTATATATATATGTATGTGCGTGTGTGTGTATGTGCGTATGTGTGTGTATGTGTGTGTGTGTGTATATGTATATATATATGTATATTATCCCTGGGGATAGGGGTGAAAGAATACTTCCCACGTATTCCTCGCGTGTCGTAGAAAGCGACTAGAGGGGACGGGAGCGGGGGGCCGGAAATCCTCCCCTCCTTGTATTAACTTTCTAAAATGGGAAACAGGATAATATATATATATATATATATATATATATATATATATATATATATATATATATATATATATATATATATATATATATATATATATATATATATATATATATATATATATAAAAAAAAAATATATATATATATATATATATATATATATACATATATATATATATATATATATATATATATATATATATATATATATATATATATATATATATATATATATATGTATATATATGTTATATATATATATATATATATATATATATATATATATATATATATATATATATATATATATATATATATATATATATATATATATATATATATATATATATATATATATATTTTTTTTTTTTTTTTTTTTTTGTTCAAACTATTCGCCATTTCCCGCATTAGCAAGGTAGCGTTAAGAACAGAGGACTGGGCCTTTGAGGGAATACCCTCACCTGGCCCAATTCTCTGTTCCTTCTTTTGAAAAAAAAAAAAAAAAAACCGAGAGGGGAGGATTTCCAGCCCCCTGCTCCCTCCCCTTTTAGTCGCCTTCTACGACACGCAGGGAATACGTGGGAAGAATTCTTAATCCCCTATCCCCAGGGATAATATATATTTTTTTTTTTTTTTTTTTTTATACTTTGTCGCTGTCTCCCGCGTTTGCGAGGTAGCGCAAGGAAACAGACGAAAGAAATGGCCCAACCCCCCCCCCCCATACACATGTACATACACACGTCCACACACGCAAATATTCATACCTACACAGCTTTCCATGGTTTACCCCGGACGCTTCACATGCCCTGATTCAATCCACTGACAGCACGTCAACCCCTGTATACCACATCGCTCCAATTCACTCTATTCCTTGCCCTCCTTTCACCCTCCTGCATGTTCAGGCCCCGATCACACAAAATCTTTTTCACTCCATCTTTCCACCTCCAATTTGGTCTCCCTCTTCTCCTCGTTCCCTCCACCTCCGACACATATATCCTCTTGGTCAATCTTTCCTCACTCATTCTCTCCATGTGCCCAAACCATTTCAAAACACCCTCTTCTGCTCTCTCAACCACGCTCTTTTTATTTCCACACATCTCTCTTACCCTTACGTTACTTACTCGATCAAACCACCTCACACCACACATTGTCCTCAAACATCTCATTTCCAGCACATCCATCCTCCTGCGCACAACTCTATCCATAGCCCACGCCTCGCAACCATACAACATTGTTGGAACTACTATTCCTTCAAACATACCCATTTTTGCTTTCCGGGATAATGTTCTCGACTTCCACACATTTTTCAAGGCTCCCAAAATTTTCGCCCCCTCCCCCACCCTATGATCCACTTCCGCTTCCATGGTTCCATCCGCTGACAGATCCACTCCCAGATATCTAAAACACTTCACTTCCTCCAGTTTTTCTCCATTCAAGCTCACCTCCCAATTGACTTGACCCTCAACCCTACTGTACCTAATAACCTTGCTCTTATTCACATTTACTCTTAACTTTCTTCTTCCACACACTTTACCAAACTCAGTCACCAGCTTCAGCAGTTTCTCACATGAATCCGCCACCAGCGCTGTATCATCAGCGAACAACAACTGACTCACTTCCCAAGCTCTCTCATCCCCAACAGACTTCATACTTGCCCCTCTTTCCAACTCTTGCATTTACCTCCCTAACAACCCCATCCATAAACAAATTAAACAACCATGGAGACATCACACACCCCTGCCGCAAACCTACATTCACTGAGAACCAATCACTTTCCTCTCTTCCTACACGTACACACGCCTTACATCCTCGATATATATATATATATATATATATATATATATATATATATATATATATATATATATATATATATATATATATATATATATATATATATATATATATATATATATATATATATATATATATATATATATATATATATATTTTTTTTTTTCTTTGTCGCTGTCTCCCGCGAAAGAAAGACGAATGAAATGGCCCAACCCAGCCCCATACACATGTATATACATACGTCCACACACGCAAAACATCTCATTTCCAGCATATCCATCCTCCTGCGCACGACTCTATCCATAGCCCACGCCTCGCAACCATACAACATTGTTGGAAGCACTATTCCTTCAAACATACCCATTTTTGCTTTCCGAGATAATGTTCTCGACTTCCACACATTCTTCAAGGCTCCCAGGATTGTCGCCCCCTCCCCCACCCTATGATCCACTTCCGCTTCCATGGTTCCATCCGCTGGCAGATCCACTCCCAAATATCTAAAACACTTTACTTCCTCCAGTTTTTCTCCATTCAAACTTACCTACCACTTGACTTGACCCTCAACCATACTGTACCTAATTACCTTGCTCTTATTCACATTTACTCTTAACTTTCTTCTTTCACAAACTTTACCAAACTCAGTCACCAGCTTCTGCAGTTTCTCACATGAATCAGCCACCAGCGCTGTATCATCAGCGAACAACAACTGACTCACTTCCCAATCTCTCTCATCCACAACAGACTTCATACCTGCCCCTCTTTCCAAAACTCTTGCATTCACCTCCCTAACCCACCACATCCATAAACAAATTAAACAACCATGGAGACATCACACACCCCTGCCGCAAACCTACATTCACTGAGAACCAATCACTTTCCTCTCTTCCTACACGTACACATGCCTTACATCCTCGATAAAAACTTTTCACTGCTTCTAACAACTTGCCTCCCACACCATATATTCTTAATACCTTCCACACAGCATCTCTATCAACTCTATCATATGCCTTCTCCAGATCCATAAATGCTACATACAAATCCATTTGCTTTTCTAAGTATTTCTCACATACATTCTTCAAAGCAAACACCTGATCCACACATCCTCTACCACTTCTGAAACCACACTGCTCTTCCCCAAACTGATGCTCTGTACATGCCTTCACCCTCTCAATCAATACCCTCCCATATAATTTACCAGGAATACTCAACAAACTTATACCTCTGTAATTTGAGCACTCACTCTTATCCCCTTTGCCTTTGTACAATGGCACTATGCACACATTCCGCCAATCCTCAGGCACCTCACCATAAGTCATACATACATTAAATAACCTTACCAACCAGTCAATAATATAGTCACCCCCTTTTTTAATAAATTCCACTGCAATACCATCCAAACCTGCTGCCTTGCCGGCTTTCATCTTCCGCAAAGCTTTTACTACCTCTACTCTGTTTACCAAATCATTTTCCCTACCCCTCTCACTTTGCACACCACCTCGACCAAAACACCCTATATCATGCCACTCTATCATCAAACACATTCAAGAAACCTTCAAAATACTCACTCCATCTCCTTTTCAAATCACCACTATTTGTTATCACCTCCCCATTTGCGCCCTTCATTGAAGTTCCCATTTGCTCCCGTCTCTTACGCACATTATTTACCTCCTTCCAGAACATCTTTTTATTCTCCTTAAAATTTAATGATACTCTCTCA